>NC_046365.1:23684089-23816589 GCF_011125445.2 Fundulus heteroclitus | reverse complement strand
GCATTTGTATTCAGCCCTCCTCAGTAAATACTTTGTAGAGCCATCTGCTGCTGCGTTGATAGCAGCTGTAGGCGCTGCAGATGGGATTTTTACCCACTCTTCTTTTCAAAATAGCGCAAGCTAAGAGAGCTGGGTACGACAGAAAACATCCGTCTTCAAGTCTTACCACTGATTCTCAGTTGGATTTAGTCAAGGGCTTTGGCTGGTCTATCCAAAGGCATGAATGTGCTTCGAACTAAGCCATTCCACCGTAGCTCTGGTCGATGTTTACGGGCGCTGGTCCAACTGGAAGATGAACCTCCCGTTCAGTCTCAAGTCTTTTGCAGCTTTCTGGCAGGTTGACTTCCAGGCATGAAATGACTTCAGCTACATTTATCTTCAGTTTTCCTTTCCCCATTCAGTAAAAGCATCCCCACAACACGATGCTGCCACCACCATGTCGCAGACTGATGTTAGTTTATACATCATCACACATAGGGAATCCTGTTTCAGTATCATGTGAACAGAGCTTCTATTACATGTTTGCTGTGTCCCTCACAAGCCCATTTGTTGGCTGGAGACAGAACTGTTTATGGCTTTTTCTCATCCACAAAGGCTTTTCTTCTCGCCACATTTAGCTGTCGCGTCAACAGGTTGTGTTTCCTAAGCTGCGGCTCTCTGCAGCTCCTGTCTTGCCTTGCTCCTTTGATTACCGCTCCCCGTTATCTGCCTGTCTTTTTAGGTCGACGGCCTTTAGATCAGCGCTCTCAGACTCAAATCCTCCGGTGAGCTGCAACTTTTAGATGCGTCCCCTTGCCCTACACACGTGAATCAAACGGCTAAACTAGCTCACTAGCATGCAGCCGAGCTCTGCGGAGCTCTGCTAATGAAGTCATATTGGAGGGAGGTGTGTCGAAGCAGAGACGCATTTAAAAGTTGCAGGACCGGAGTTTGATGCCACCGCATTAGATGGTAGGCTTGCAGTTCATGCACCGGAAATTTTCATGTGAAAATGCGTTGAACAGTGTTCTGTCAGATGTTCAAAGCTTGGGACTGGGCTGGATGGTGACATAGGCCCCACAGGCAGTTGCCTGGGACGCCAACTACTGAAGGAAGGGGCAAAAACCAAAAATCTGAATAAAATAAATAATAGCAATAATGCACAGCCCTGACTGGCACCCCTTTTTTTTACGCTCTGTGTATAAAACAAGAATTCAGGAAATATGGACAGTCCTGCCCCCTGTGCCCTGTTGATCCTCGTTCTGCTGGAGCTTTTACTGCTGTCAATCAAATGCACTGAAAAGGAAATCTGAACCAATTGCAGATCTGCTGATCAAACTGAAGTAGGTAAAAAAATAAAAAAGTGAGTTTTTTCTAATTTAAACAAACTTGACAGTGTTTACCAACCTTTTGAAGATGTCCTTCAAGAAACAGTTGAGGTAAAAAAAAGTTTAGTAACAGCGGAAGTTAGCGTATTGTTCGTGGCTCCTGTCAGAGTTGTTTCACCTTTTTTAACCGTGGAATTGAAAGCTATGCCTCAGAGGCTAACTTCAGTGTTATGTTTTCAACCTAAAACAGCTGCGATGTGTTATTTGTCAGTCTTATATTAGCTTGTTCGACAGCTACCAGGCTGTTTGACAGTATTTCCTCCTGTGAATAGGCCAAAAAGGAGCCAAAAATTTGTATTTGTTTTGTTTTATTAAAGTCACAGATCTCTCTTTTTTAAAACTTTTAATTCATGTGCTTCAAAATGGCATGATTTTAAAATCATGCCACTTCTTGGTATTAATGTGTTGGTTTAGCAAATAAAATCCCAACACAATGCAGTGAAGTTTAAGGTAGTAATGTGTGGAAAGACTTAAAGCTTAGAAATACAAGTCCCAGTAATTAAATGTTGGCATCCAGATTTGTCGCTGCTTTGATTTCTTGCCGTTTTTATTTCTTGTGGTGTGTGACAGAGTCAGCTCGCCCTCACCTCTCTGAGGGTCGCCAGGGTCTTCTGGTCAATCGCTGCTTGTTTGGTCAGCTCTCTGTTTTCTCCCTCCAAGCTTTTGACCCTCTCTGAGGTTTCTCTTAACCCCTCCGCCTCCTTCACCAGCAGACGCATTTCTCTTTCCAAGCTCACCAGGCAGACATTGCGGCTGTCTAAGCTGGCTTCCTGAATTTCGTTCTGGAAAAGAGGCAAACAGCAGCCATTCGTGGAGGAGGAAAGCGTGTTTTTGTACCTTATTTAGCCTCGGTTTAACAAACGTTATGTTAGTTTACCGAACTGGAACCATGGCTTCTACCTGCTGTCGGAGCCTTCGGTTTTCTTTCTCCAGCTGCCGTTTGTCTCTCTCCAGCGTGGTGGTTTCATGCTCCAGGTTCTGTTTCTCCGTTTCCAGCTGCTCCAGGCGCCTGGCTGAGATCCGAAGTTCTTCGAGGGACGCCTGCAGCGCCTGGTTCTCTGCTTCCAGCTCCTGAACCTCAGCCTCCAAACGCTGAGCTTTACGCTCTCGAAAGACAGCGTGAGGTAAAAATAAATAAATAAATAAATAAAAAACAACTGTAAAAAATTCTGTTTTGATTTATTATATGACTACATAAAGTGATGTTACCAAACCTACCGGTGTTGTAAAGAGAAGTCTGCAGTTGCTGATTCAGCGTGTCCAGACCCCTGCATTTAACCTCCAGTCGCTGTGTGTGCCTGCTTGCATAAGAGGAACGTGTTGGCAGACCCGTGGAAGCGCTATCACGGCACTGGCTTTTTCTTTGTGGTCCAGGGGCCGGATCGCATGGCCCAACAAAACAACGGAGCCGGTTTTGATTGTTCTCTAAGATTTCCAGATCCGACATAGCTTCATTGCCTTGATCCCGGAGGCGTCGGTTCTCCTGCGCGTCACGGTCCGGACGATCTGCGAGAAAGAGCTGAGTCTGGACTCCTTCTCGCTCCTCTTTGACGACTTCCTGCTGGCAGTTTGAACCTCCGTTTGGGATCAGCAGCGTTTGTGCATCCGAGTGGTTCTCCAGGAGCGAGGATTGCTCTGCGGAGGAGGTAAACTGGTGGGTGTCGCACACCACATGGCAGCTGTGTTTGGTTTCTGTGCCGACGTTATGAACTGCGGCTCTCAGCTCCTCGATGGTCCTCAGGAGTCGTTGGTTTTCCTTTTCCAGCTTTAGAATTTGACTCCGGGTTCTCTCGCTGACCTCCTCGCTCAGGGTCTGCGGCCCTTTGAACACACACACACACTGCAGCTTTTAACTTTTGGCAGTAAAAAGATAAGAAATATTGATAGCCTTTCATTTCACATGTCTGTAGGTGATAAAAGGATTTCTTTTCTGTAATACTGCTTACACACATGAACTGAAATTGGGCCAGATGTGTAAACAAATTAAAGAAATTAGCAATTCATAGATGTACAGTAAAACAGTTATTATTCAGTTATCTGGGAACCAAGAAAGACATTCAGATTTTTTTAAAATTCTATAATATAATGGAAATATTTAAGAAATGCATTATTTAAATTGATTAAATTGAATTTAAAGCTGTTATGACAAGGGCTTATATGGTAATTTCCTTTATCCCAAAGTAAATCAACAGCACTAGATCTATATTTTAGTCAATGACCTGGAAGGCCTCTTTCTGATATTTCTGATCTGATTAAAGATAAAATATAAAGAACTATGTTAAGTCAAACTTTTTTTTTTTTAGTAAAAGTGAGTTTTCAAAAACTGACTTTGAGTCAGACTTTAAACGTGAAAATGTAGCAATTCTTAATAATGAAACTGACTTTGCTGCTGTTAATGTTAAAGTTGATTCATTTTAGCTTGGAAGCTGATGGCCTAGTTAAATCCTGGGTGCTTAAGCAGAACATAACTGGACTTCTTTTGTTTCTTGAGATGTTTCACCTCGTACTCAGTTCTTTATTCAAGAAGCCTTTTGGATGAGAGCTGAAACGTCCTCAAGAAACCAGAGAAGAGGTCCAGCTGCCTCCTACTCACACGTTTAAAATTGTCATGTCCTTTGATTGCTGAGAACTAGCACCAGCCTATGGCCTGGATAAATAGTAGAGTTCTCAGTACTTGTGTTGTATGCATTGAAAAACAAATATATGTTTGAATGAATGGCTTGTGAAAGAAGATCTATGACTGGGTTCCAAGGTTACTAATAAATTAACCACATCTGAGGGACTCAGTCGAACGTATCCACACAGGCCCGGTCTCATAACAACAGCCGCTCCCTGTGACACCCATCGCCGTAGAGTTGCATTAATCTCACCGTGAGAGTTTTCTGTAGTCTTGGAGAGTTGCTCCAGCTCCCAGCCCAGGTGTTGGGACTCCTCCATGCTCCTCCTCTGTGCCACGCACAAAGCCAGGTTCTCCTCCTGAAGCTCCTTCATCCGCTCCGTATCTGCCTCCTTCTCCTAAAGTCAAACGGCGCGTGCAAACATGTGAGGAAAGGAGAGAGATTTATCTTAACAGGGGCGTCATGTGATTTCAGATATTTGAACCACGCTTCCTCCTCTTTCTCAAATTAGAAGCCAAAGCCTTTGCTTTTGTTTTGTCCCTGAACAGAGTAACTACACGACAACATAAATCGTGACCGCACATCTTCCAAAAGCAGTGCAGAACATTTAAGGTTAGAACATGAGGTTTTAATAAGATTACCCATATCCCCCTCAGCAGAGAAAACTAAGATGCTAGCTTATTCAACGTAAAACACGTCTGACCTGTTCCATGTCGTGGACGCGGGCCTTCAGCAGCAGGTTCTGCTTCTCCAGCTGGTGGATCTTGTCTGTTCGGGACCTCCAGCCTTCCAGCTGATCCTCCAACACCTCCTTGGTCTCTTGGAGGACCCTGTTGTCCTCCTTTAGCTCCTGTGAAATGCACGAGAGATTCACACAATCGAGCTATGCAATATATATATATTTTTTTTTGACCTGACATTTAATATTTAGTTTTTTCTCAAAACAATAAAACCATATTCATGCATTTGTGGCATCAGAGCAACAGGTATTATGCTTTAAGTGGGTGTAAGTACAACTAAAGTGTAGGCAATTGTTTGGATCTGCTTCCACCTCCACTTTGGCTTTGTAGAACTCCATCTTGTGCAGCTGCTCCTTGTAGCGTCCGACTTCGCTCTCCAGCTTGTCCGCCTTGATGGCGCGCTCTCTCAGGGCGTCAAGCTCGTCCCGGTAGGTGCGGGCAGCGCGCGCGTCCACCTGCAGCTGGGAGTTCTGGTTGGCCACACACATGATTTTTTCTTCCGAAGCACGTTTTAACATTTAAAATAAATCCACCTTTTTATTTTCTACCAATTTGACAATACTTGCACAGAATAGAATTCTAAAAAAAAGTTTATAGATTTTACAATATAATAATATGGAAAGAGCTTTTGCCTGACAGGTTTTTTGGCAACATTTGATCGGCTGTTTTTACATCAGTCTGATAGTTTTGATATTGTTGTTGAGGTACAACCAACATTTTGAAGGGAATTGGAGCCCACAACGTGTGGCTGTCGGAATAAATAAAGATAAGTAGATAAAGTTATTTGCTGTGACACATAAACGCAAACTTGCAACAGGTTGTTACAAAGGCTCCATCCATATATCCTCTTTATATTTACTGATGATAACTTCTCACTTTATCAACGCGAGCAAAATCAATTAATCAATCAATTTTATTGTCAACTACAATTTGCATTGCAGTCGAAAATTCAGTTCCAAAACATGTATATTTTCAGTAATAATTATAGGCACAATTATGTATAAAAATGTAATGCATTGCATGAAAAGGCCGCATTTGGCTTATTGTTTTCTAGCAGTGAAGTGGTTTAAATAAAAAAAAAAATGACTTCCTGACGCTGCAGGGGGGAAGCTTTTGATTTTACATGTCTGACCTATCACTGGAACTCCATAAAATTGCATTTGCTGATTTTATAAGCTGCAAGTTGATGTTCTCGGATGATGAGTATTTAAGTAACTTAACCAAGCTGTAAGGAAACAGCTTGACTTGCATCTCTATTATTGGTACCATTGATTGTGCAAATGCATGATCAGACTAAGCACAATTTACTGGCTGTGGAGAACTAACCATTAAATAAAATATTTAGCCTCTGTAAAGGGCATTGGAAACAGATTTATAGGTCTGGTTGTATCTCTGAGTGACTGCTTCGTGGTTCTAATTAGCGCTTATTTAGCTGCAGGGTACGACGGTAATTGCATGGATCTGTGCAAGCGGCAGTTCTTTGGTCTTCACTGACTTCATACCTCCTGCTGGATCCTCTTCAGTTCGGCCTCCGTGTTTTCCAGCTCATGTCTGCAGTCGAGCATCTGTTCGCTCTTCTCCTCTCTGTGGTTCAGCGTGCAGCGGGGAAAGAGTGAGGTGTGTAGTGTCAGTGCCGCAGGGCCATTCAAAACGGACGGTGGGTTAGTGGCGTCCAAATCTTTTGTAACATGGGCCAAAATCATTATGTCAACAGTACTTGTGGACCCCCACCAAAAAAATCATATAATCACAAATAATTGTTAATTTATTTACCTGTTCAATAATTAACTAAACATGCAATATATTAATTTATCAAAGACAGTAAATAAGCTAGTCTGCAGCATTGTCTAATCTCAGATCTGAAGCTGTAGAAGGGTTTTACACATTTACCCTAATCAGAGAAATGTTAGATAGATAGATATTTTTTTGTCATTTCATAGCAACAAGAACAAGATTAGGGTCACGCTTTCTTTGAAAATGCTTCCTGTATTTACCCAAGTTTGATAAATTAATTAAAAGGACAGTTTGGTTCATCAGTCTGTTTTTCAGTAAAAATTATTGGATACATGTAGTTTTATTTAATATAAAATTCAAGACAATGCAAAAAGTGCAGTAAATAAAGACCAATACTTTGTGCTGTGCCTAACATTTCCATAGTTAAGATTTAGTCAGTAGTTCTGACCTAATTGAAATTACAAAGTCTCCATTTGTATCAACCTCTGGTGGCTAACGAGACTAATATGCATAATTCTTTAATTGCACCAACAGATAGTTAATCTTGATACTAATCTTTCCCAAATACATGGATATTGTGGTACTGTACACAGTCCAAAATAGGGGGTGGGTGAAAGCATGACCTCGCCAATTAATATAGAACCTATATATTTCATCAATATAAAACATTGCATATAAGGAAACCTGCCATTCACTTAGGAAAGGAAATGTAGGAGTTTATATCTCCCCCCCCATCCCTACATTGTTGGTACAACGATTCAGTCCGCTGCACCCACAGCTAACAGATACAGCAGTACCATCTGAGGAACGGGAGAAGCTGTCTGTTCAGCACAAATAGCTGACCTCCAGTAAGCAGCTACTTAAAACAAAAAAGATATCACTTTTTTTTTTCTACTTCCACGTCTCCACAGAGTGAAACGTATCAATGTTTTTCACAGAAGACTACCGTTTCAAATGCGGGAGGGTGGGGGCCGAGCATTGCGAATATGTAAGAGCGAACGGAGGCTGAGAGCAGAGTACCGGTAAGCGACAGCAGACGGAGAAAGAACGAGAGGGAAAAACAAACACAAAATATGGAAACTATGTCTAACTATGGCTGAATTACTCCAGCCCTGTGGTGGACTAGTGACCTATCCCGGGTGTACCCCGCCCCCCCCCCACCCCCCTCTTGTCCAATGACTGCTGTTGATAGGCACCAGCCACCCAACACCCAATATATCTATTCTAGATGGATAACTTGCCAGTTTTGATTGAGATGGTAATAATTCCCTTCTGGTGATAATACATGTTGCTATTAGTAATTTACTGAAATTTACTGCATTTTACCGTGATTTTCAAAGCTGTATGCAAACAAAATTTTGTTCTGTACGCACTCTGTGCATGCAGGATGACAAATAAAGTTGCCTAAGTCTAAGTCTAAGTATGATTATTAAATACATTTAGGCCACACAATTTAAACCATGTCAATTACCAATTATTCAGTATGTTGTATACAGCTCTGGAAAGGCTCCATCTGTACATTTTACATTATATTTCACTTGACCTTTGCCCCATCCCTAAACCCCCCCCCAAAAAAACAAAAACAAAAAGAAATTTCTACCCCTGTGTATAGAGTAAGTTAAACACACTAATAAATATTTCTAAATGTAGAAGTAGAACCCTCCACAAGCAGGCCATTAAAAAGGACAAAGTAAATCTGTGCCTAATTTCTCTGTTTGATTTGGCGTTTGCTCAGAGGCAGCTGGACGTGAATCTGGATGAATTATCCCACTAACAAGAGAGGATAATACGTAAGAGACAACTGGATGGAGAGAAATGGTAGAACTGAGACCTGGATTGGATCAGGGTTAATGCGTGATTGTGTGTGTGTGTGTGTGTGTGTGTGTGTGTGTGTGTGTGTGTGTGTGTGTGTGTGTGTGTTGTATCCACTGAAACGCAGAGCAAATGTGGGTCAGTCATAGTGCACTGCAATGAAACCTGCCAAGCAGACAGCAATGTGGGCCAAACTCTGCAGGGCATCTCTTATCCATCGCCACTAATTCACTCTCCACCAGCAACACCAAAAGAGAAGAGCTCTTACTGTTCAGTAATCGCCCGCCCAAGAAAGTGAGAAGAAGTTCCCATTCCTCTTTTCTAAAGCAAGATAAAGTCAAACCATGAAGAACTTCAGCGATATGGCCGGAGATGCAACAAATAATGGGGAGAAAAATAGATCTGTTTGATTCAAACGTGATGATAAGAGATGCCGCTTGCGTTGTAGCGATTGAAATATTTATTATTTGTCTGCGGTTTGCATATTCAAAAGTCAGCAGTATCTTGGTTTTATTAAGGTTGTAATTGACTTTGCTAATGTTTCAAAGTTTTATATTTGAGCAGCAGGCCAAAATAAGCTAAATACCGCTAAAAGCAGAGTTTAGAGAAAGGGTCCCTCCAGGGGAGGACTGGGACAATAACTCAGGCTGGGAATTTCATACCATCTCAGGCCACGCCGTCACCGGCACAACCTTAGAACCTGCAGGTGTGTTTTGTGCTCTTAGGTACCTGTAGGTTCCTGCTCTGGCTCCCTATTGCTGCTGTTCAAACCTCCATACCTGCAGGAGCTACTGCAGCACTACTGCCACTCACTGACTTGACACTGCCTCCTTGTAAAAAATGTGTTCAAACCCACTTAATTTTTTTAATTGCTAATTGACTATGTAATGCATCGGCTATATTCACTAAATCTGAGTTCGAGGAGATTTTAGCATTAAAGTTCTTTTCCATTGGCTCTTCGTTAACCATATTTAAAAATTTCCATTACTTTAAAACCTTGTTTATTAATTAATTAATTTTTTAATTGTCTTTTTTATGAAAAAAAAAAAGAAAATAAAATAAAACTTTTTTTAACTGAGTCAGGTTTGACCCTTGGTGAGGCTAACCTCCTTATTAAACTATTGTGCAGGACAGGCTGCTGGCCATTTCACCGTTCGCCTATAGAGTTTATATTTCCTGCTCCTTTATGGAAAATAAAACTCCAGTTTATTGTACTTTGCTGCATCAGTGGCCAGTGCTTGTTTCTACTTAAGTCTCTCCCTCTCTGCTCCCCGTTCTTCATTTTCTTTTACTTTCTCGCTCCATTTTACGTGGTCTATAACTTGCTGCGTGTATCTCCCTGCACTGCATTTGATACATTTTTGCAAAGTGCAGATGGAGTGGAGTTCTAATTTCTTTGCTCCGTCTGCAGGCCGTCATGAAGCTTCTTAAGTCGCTCCCTCAAGTTGCCAATAACACATGAAAACGAATAAATCGGTGGAGCAAGGGTCTGAAAAGTCACTGATGACAGCGCTGCTGTTACAGGCCGTCAGCCTCCTTGGAAAATGAAAGGAGGGGGTGTGTCTGTCTTTTTCCTCTCCTATCTGTAATCTGGGGAGACAGGCAGATACCCGGGTGAGCGGCATGAATGGTTCCCACCTAATGCGCAAAGTTCAGCATTTTAGCAATATATACCTGCCACTGATGCAAAAATTAAGTGTTCTTATGTTCTGAAATTAGGAATACATTATTTAAAGTGATTTCCATTGTTAATTAGTAAATCACTCTAAAGGTAAAAGTAACTCCTATAACCCACAACCATATGCTGATAATTGTAAGTGCGTTTATGTCACAGAATTCTTTATTTTCTTCATCTTTGGTGTACTTACAGTTCTTGTCTAAGTCGTCGGATCTTTGCCTTGGAGTCAGCCAGCTCCACTGCCAGGTGTTGCTGGGTCCCTGTCTGCGGCTGCTGCGGCTGCTGCTGGACGCCGGGGACTGCGTAGCTGGCGGACTGCGGGCTGGACGGGCTGCAGAGCAAGCTGACCGTTCCTTCCTTTTCCTGCATTAGCTCCACAATAGTCTGCAGGCATGAATAGAAGAACATGCAGGATGTTGCAAATCAACTCCAGCTCTATCACAGCTTTTTTTCAGGGACATCTGTGTTCTTCAGATATATGAAGACATTCATAAAGAATTTGCCGTTTTTCATGCTCACTTTGTCATTAGAGTAGAAACTGATAGAGATGCAGTCAATAGAGAATTGTGGCCAATTTCTGATCCCTGCTTTTTGTAAAAATTTGACTTGCCAGTGTTGATTTGAGCCAATTCTGATAGCTCTTAAAGACTTTTTATTAGCAGCATTCAGAAAACGTGTTATTAGGCCACAGTTCACTGTGCATCTGTGAAAAAGGCTTCTGGTACTTCAAAACCACAAAACTATAAGAAACTGAAATTTTGTGTGGGATTTTTTTTTAATCTTTGTTTACTAGTGCTAACATTATTTAATTCAATCTTTTTCAATTTAACCTTTATTTTACCAGGAAAGCCTAATGGAGATTGAAATCTCTTTTCCATGAGCGTCCGGGCCGAGACAGCAGCAAAGCAAATAAGTTTCAAACAACCAAACACATTCAAACAAAGTGTTTAAACAAGTTTAGAACCAGGAATTCAAAAATTCAATTAAAGTTCGATAGCTATTTAAGCAAATCTAGCAAAAAACATTTGCAGACAGATGTAGCTGTATTTAAGTCATCTACAATTTTCTTGAAAAAAAAAAAAAAGGCTGACAACTTTTCTAAATCAGGACTGTTTGATTTCAGCAAAGGCACAATAAAGTTCTTCATCGTTTTGATGAAACCTCCCCCAGGCGGGTACACATTGTAGAAGACAGCTCCTTTTTATATCCTTTTTATGCCAGGAATGAAACAAAGGGCAAACAAGTTTAAAAGGGCAAAGGAGCAAAAGTCTAACTCAGTGTTGGAGCAGCATGAAGGGATGGCCGACATCCCCACATGGAAAATACATTTTCTTTTAAAACAGTTTCACCTTCTCTGTTTCCTGACTTCATTATAAATAATTCACGGCTACTGAATTAAACCAATTATGGGTCTTCTTTGGTCAACAACAGCTTCCATATCAAAGATTGTTAGTGTTTACATATGTTGTGTTCAGTGATGAGACAAAGATCAAGTTTTGGCCATTCAGAGCTGGGAATTGCCTGATCATTAACTGTTTTTTCTGTGTACCTGTGATTGTAAAATGTACGGAAAAGCATGGAGTGAACGCTGTACCTCCATATGGACGTCCCTTTGGTCCAAGACGTGTTGAAGGTGTGTGGCCATGTTCCTCATAACAGTCTCCATCTCCTCTGGCTGGACGTCGCTGGACTCCAGCCACTGCAGATCCAGCACATTCTCCTGACTGTGGGTCAGCTTTTAGTCATGATGAGGGAAACAGTCGGTCAGAATCGGGAGAAATGGACACCGTACAGCGAGAGCTGAACATCTGATACCTCCTGAATGTGTGCAGCTATTGCAGCTTTTGTATCAAAGTCAAGCGTCTGGATCTTCTCGATGTACTCCTCCTTTTTCTCGCACTACAATCACAATAAATAAACACAAAGTCCATAAAAGCACGTTATCGTGCCGCACAGGACACAAGAAAGGCAAGGCAGGTTTACATAGACGGCACTTTTGAGGAACAAGACGATTCAAAGTGTTCTAAATGAACAGAAAAACATTACAGAGGGAAATAATACATATAAAGAAAAGCATTACATTTACGTAGAAGTAAGCAAAGTAAATCTTTGACTAGACTTTTTTAGTTTCACTGGAACAAGCTTCATCACTAACATTCATAGCTTAATTGTCTCTATTAATACATTAACAAAACATGCAGAAAGCATAAAATCACAGTACTTAATTGTTTCTATTAATAATAAGAAATAAAATAGATAAATCCTTCAGAGTTTCTGATCTAAGGTTATTTTATCCAACTTTTCTAAAGCTAGCTTCTTTTATTTGATTGTAATAATAATAAACTAAGTAAACCCCGACTCTTTTAGTTTCACTGGAACAAGCTTCATCACTGATTGTTTCTATTCATAATAAGAAATAAAGTATGTCAATCCTTGGGGGTTTTGTCCAACTTTTCTAAGAGCTACAATTAACTGGACATCTACAGCTAAAATAGGAGGTAAACAGAGTAAAAGAAAAAAAAAAAAAAGCACAGCGAAGGCGGTGTGTGCATGTGTGTTACTAATGGTCCATTGCTGGCACACTTACCTGAACTGCACATCCTAACAGTAACAGCAGAAGTTTCTTCATTTCTTCCAGACTTTGTTCTACAGAGAGTGGAGAAAAAAAAGGCAATTATCTGAGCTGGATCCTCTGCATATCATGTAAGGGGGATTTCCACCATGAAGTTCGTCCGAGTGGAGATCCGGCTGGTGAATTTAGGTCAATATTTGCCAGGGTCTTGCCGTCACAAGCCAGTGCACTTATTAGATTGATTGTGCAATTGAATAAAACAGTTCAGGAAGAGAAAATATTGACTCTGCTGCAGTTTCACGGTTTTTCTGCAACCGGAATGGTTTTAATTACCGTGCACAGCAAGGACATCATGTTTTGATTTCCAATCTTTTAACAGAAACAAAAAAAAAAAAACATACAACAGTTACAAACAATTTTATTGTGCGGATTTGTCTAAACCTTATTGCTCAAATCACAATTTTTCTGGAACGTCTCTGTGCTGAACAAACAAACAGCAAACAAGCTAAGCATACTGAGAGCCGATCCAACAGAGCGTGGAGCTGAGACATTCTGTGAGGCGTCTTTAAGAAACCTACCACAATAGGGATTCTTGCCAAGCAGCAGCACGTCTGGCAAAGGAACCAGGATTAATTGCCTCAGATTATCCTGCAGAAAAGAGAAAACAGAGGAAAAGATGGGGACTGAAGCCACTTTGAATCAATTGTAGCTTTTAGACTTCTTAAGTTCAGATTTGAGATCAGTTACAGTGAATGAGATGGACGTGGAATAAAGTCCAGTTGTCCTTGAAGGTGTTATTTATTTGTTTTTGTCATGCTCATTTGCATCCTTTTGCAAAATATCATACCACAGTAAAACCTGCCTGGTGGCAGCATCATGGTGCGGGGCTAATTTTCTTTCAGACTGATTTATTGTTTTTCATCTCAAGGTGGATGAAAATATAAACAGTTCCAAAGAACAATCCATTTTGACCCAGAAAATCCAGGCGTTTGATAAAGAGCTGAGGGTGAAAAAAGGATTTGATTCTTCAGCATCACAGTTATTCCAAGCGTACATCCAAATAAAGAAATGGCTTCACCGGGTGTAAATTAAAGTTTGAGACTAGCCGAGTCAGGTCAGACACCAGAACTTTGAAGAAATTGTGGGAAGCGATATCTTAAGAAAGCTGTGGACAAGAGATGTCCTCGCAATTTGGTAAATTTGGAGAGCTTTGGAGAAGCAGAGTGGGCAAATATTACAAAGCCAAGTGGTGGGACGCAGACCCAAGAAGACAGAAACTGAATCAAAAAGTGCTTCGGCGAGGTATTATTCTAAGCATGTGCACAGATATGCAGCAAAGTTACTGTACTATTTTGTTTGTCATATTCTAAGTTAGTTCAGTGTAATGATACAGGATGTAGTATGTCACATGAAAGACAAAAAAAAACCCGATTAATCACAGTCACATGTAATAAGGGTGTGTACACTTTTGAGATCCACAGTAAGCTGTCCTCAGTAGAAACAATTCTTCGGCGATCTTAAAAAAAGTCAATCTCAGTTCAGACTCTGCTTAATTTCTCTGACAGACAGAGAGCTCAATAATTCAGCTTCACTGCAATCGTTTGATGTTGTGAGTCACTACAGAGCTCTATTTCTGTCTGTGGCTCCACATGCTGCTTTTGTTGCTGCTGCCGCTGTGTGGTAACCTCACTTCTGGGCCGATTACACATCTGCTAACATGACCGACATTTAGGCCACACGTCCACAAAGTGTGCACGCCAAGGCACAGTTTGGAATAGACACACGAAACATGTAAGCATCTGATTCAGGAAGAGATTTACGAGATTACATGTTTTGCAGGGTTTGTAATAGCGATAGGATAGAAGTGAAACGTCCAAAAGCTCACCAGATAATAACTCCTGATTCGCTGGACGAGAACGTTCAGGTTCTGGATCCTCTGACCTGGATCTCTGCAGACTTTGTTTGACCCCTGAGGTGCAGTGGAGGGATTTCTGAAAAATAGGAGAGCACGAAACAGACATTTTGACTGACACGTCTGCTGTTTCCAAACAGTTAAAAGTCTAGGCTCAGAATCTTCCATGAAAACACAAACGAGGTCGCCATTCATTCCTAAATTTAGCCCGCGTGACATCATCTCTCCCGACTGGGGTGGTTTTGAGCCAAAGAGAGGCATCCCTCTTCACACTTTTCGCTTGCTGTGTATCAACTGTGCGCAGCTGCATTAGGGGGAAAGGCCTGCAGTTGAGCTGCCAAAACGTGAACCCCCCAAATGACCAAAACCGTACGGTTTACAGGCCGGGATTTCTTGCAGATCAATATTTTCATTACAGGACTGCTTGCCCTCCTTTCCACACTATTTGTCCTCTATCTGGATTCTTGCCTCCCATCTGTGTCCCACTGCCACTAAACAGCAGGTCCTAATCCGAAAAGGGTCTCCCAATCCAGGGGATTATACCGCCTCCCCCTCCTCCCTTCCTTGCATCATTGTTTTTTTTTTTTTTTTTTTGCATTTGAAGATATGTGACCATGAAGGGGGTGAATGCTGGCAAATTAGCCACAAGTGTCGTGTGATCTCATCAGTTTCTCCTCATCCTTTGCGGCACCTGACATTCAGACTGGGCATTCAGAGTTTACTCTTTGAAGCATCACTTTGACCAGACGTGAGGGCTGGACACACAAACACCGTCGGTCAGTCGGGGCTTTTAATGAAGGATGAGGGGCAAAGCTGGCAGAACAGAAGGCGAGCAAATCATAATCCCTTAAGTAGCATCTTAACATCTATGATGTGTTTTATGCTTTGGCAGATCTGATCACTTTGTTTTTTTTTCTGCAGCCAGCCTCGGCGCATGGCTCTTATGCTAATTCTAACATTTGCGGAGAAACTCTAACCTGTAAGTAATGAGGAAGTTACATTTAAAGTCTGCGGCTGATAACAAAGATCCTCTTTATTTCTGCAGCTGGACAATAGCGGCACTGTTGATGTCTGGACGCATAAAAATGACCGATGCTGCATTAACAGCTGCTGAAACACATTTACTACCCCCCCAAAAAGATGTCCAACACTGACAGGTCAATCACGTTCACCCACATTATTAGGTTGCCACTGTTATGATCTTTAGGTGTTGAGGTTTTGTGTTTCTTTCACGTCTGTTTTCTCAGTTTACTTGTTGTCTATGTTCGCACTGCAGGATGCTCAGTTCCGAGTTTGTGGATGGTACTAATTAAATGCGACCGCCATCAGACGTCAGTCTGAATGAACACTTCAAGACCCCAAAGCGACCCGCATGCGCAGTTATAGCATGTGAAAGTAGACGTTACATATCAGGACACCTATTTGGGAAGTAATGGTGGATGTAATTGTTACTAGAAGTGTTCAATTAAGCTTTGTTGAAAAAAAAACACAGTTGCAGTTGTTGAGCAATGGTAGCTGACAATAATAAGATCACACTATAACAACACGAAGGAAGGTAAAAAAAAGATCAGAATTGGGTCGTTCACACTGCCATGAAAAGACAGATATGGGTTGCATATGGGGAAAAATGAGATTAGGGTTGGATTTGTTTGCTGTGTGAACATAACTTAAGTGTTACCAGTTGAGTTCCTTACCTAATGCATTAGCTTCTTAGTTCATTCTTGTGTTCTTTGTACATTTAGATGATCTACGTTAGATTTTCCTAGGGTATTTTTTTTTATCTCCATTCAGCTCCTATGATCATTACTCCCCTCCCCTCAGCTTCATTTGCCTTCATCAGCCTCAGCTGTTCCACATCTTCACCAGATTGCTCACAACTGTTTTGCCATGCCTTTCTCCACACTTCCCTCTGCATATGAGCCCTCTGGTTTTGTTCATTGCTGGTTTCCTCTGTTAAGACCACCCTATATGTCTTTTTCTTCTTTGCTCTGTCAGCCCGGCTGCTTTGCTGCACTGTTCTCTGTGTGTAATACAACCTGTAAGTTTTCTATTTTATTCATTAAAAGAGCCTTGCCGGAACATCTGCACTTGGGTCCTTCATCTAACAGCAAGCAAGACAGCCACCAGTTTCGAAATGCAATCTGAAATTGTTCACATCCATTAGATGCTGCAAGAGCTAAATAGAGAAGCCCTGACTCACATTTTAGCCATTATCTTGTTTAAAATGACTCCATCCAGTAGGTCAGAAAAGTCCAAGTGGATGCCCTCTTCAGCTGGGATGAGCGTCTTCACCTATGCAAGAGAAAGAAATGCATGAGCTTTAAAGGGATTTTATAATCTCTCAGGCTGAATTTATAAAAACAAACAACAACAACTTTATGATAATGTGACACAATAAATCATTATAGCTATTTCAGAACTTTTTTTTGAAAAATTTAATTGAATATTTCATTAGTTTAATAGTTAAGGTGCTTAAATAAATGAGTTTCACTTCAACTTGCAGCTTATAATGTACATAATAAAATTGGTGACATTTTGAAGATAATTTAGCTAATTGTTCTTTTTTATTGTCTTAAAATACTATAGGCAACATTTGTCAGTTTATACACCAATCAGGCATATCAATATGACCGTTGATTATCTTTATCATGACACCTGCTTGTGGGTGATGCAGGGCTGGCCTAAGCTTGTACGGGGCCTAAAGCAGAAATTGATGGGGGGCCCCATTTCCCTGTAAAGAACATCAGCAACAATAACAGTGGTTCAATGCAGATTTGGTAGAATCTAAGACAGGGCGCCAAGTTTATTGGATGAGCTCAAAAGCAATTGGAGGTAATTAATTATTATTTGCTGAGATGTATTCGGGAATGAACCAAACTCAAATGCAAAGAGAAGATTAAACGCGTAACATCAAATTGTAACTATGTAAACACAATAAACAGTGAAGATTATTCTTTGCACTTCTACAAAGTTAATACGGTCATTCCTTCAAATGTTAAATCAAATCTTTTAATCACTGTATACTGAAACCATCAAAAACAAATTTAATGGGATTCTCATGGTCAATTAACAAATCAAAATATTTTTCTAGAGATGTGTTAAAAGGGTAAGCATAAAGATTTCAGCAAGTTTGGTAACTGGGTCAGACCATCTCCAGAAGTACAGCTCTTGTGGCGAATTCCCAGTCTGCACTGATCAACCTAACATGAAGGTCCAAGGAAAGAATAGAGGTGAAGGGTCCCAGGACTCCAAGGCTCATTGATGCACGTGAAGAGCAAAGGCTGGCTCATGGGGTCCGATAACAAAGGCGATCAGTTGCAGCTCAGATAGTGGGAAAAGTTATTGTTTCATTTAACCAGGAAAGGACTGGTTGAGATCAAAGATCTCTTTTACAAGCTCAGCCTTGGCATTCTGGCCAAGACAAGCAACAGCACAAAAAAAATAAATAAAATTCACTCGTAAAACATCTGACTTTTAATATTGAAGATAGCTATAAAAACACAACTGAAAGCAGCATAAAGGTGTAAATGAGTTTGATGTCATAAATTTAGCAAACACCCCTAAAACCAGTGGATGCTTCTAAGTTTTTAAGCAGAGATTTAAACACGTGTAAGGTAACACGCTGCAGAAGATTTAAGGAGTTTTGTAGATTATTCCATGCAGAGGGAGCAGCTACGTCGTTTTCCTAGTTCAGTACAGACATTGGGAACAGATAGTTTACAATAATCCTTGAGAAGCAGGATAGTAGCTCAAAGCCTTATTCTTGGTCAAGCGGGCCTGTTTTGATGGAAACAAACCAAGAACGGCCTTACAAACGATGACATGCCAGTGATTCAGTGGCATCCAGGGCATCCAACCCAAGCAGGCCTTTAAAGTTTGAGATCAACGTCAGTGCTCCATGATGGACAGACTCCAAGGCATGTAGGCCTGATGTTATGCCTGATCGTTGCATTGTATAAATGAAATTGGAAAAACAAAACATCTCCATAGTCAACAGTTCAGAAAAAAAAATCAGGCTAACATCTTACATTTAGAGTATCTCAATCTGGAATTCTTCCACAAAAGCCATTTCTTTGTTTTAATTTTCCTTTATTTGTTTTATTTTCTGACCATGCAGTTAATGTTTAATAGAATTAAATGATTTTGTTTTGCCCTTGAATTCTTTTATACGCATTTTTAAACTAGATCAACCTGGGCCTGCTCTACATCCACCTAGACTACCACTGCATCTGACAAATCTTGTGTAGTTGTTAGACTTAGAGAGGATTGAAGTTGACAAAGATTTTGATAGTGAAATGGATAAAACATGGATCCATATTTTTACGGCAAACTATAAATCTTAATTTGCGCCCAAGGCATACCGGCGGAGCACTAATCGAAAGGACCCCAAAGTATTCAGGAGCTTCTTAGAGAGTTTTATTCTGGCATTATAGCGTTGCTAACAAACAAGGTAAAGCTATAGGTAAACTTGAATTAATGATCAATTTTCTCAATCACTCCTGATTATACTTGTGAGACGATTTATTCATTTATAATGGAGGCAATATACAAATATCCCCTGGACAGCTGAGTCCACAAACACTATTTGAGTTAAATTTTGCACAGAATGTTAAGGTAGGATTTCTTAACAAAATGAAGATATTTCTCAATGTTAGAGTGAACTATTATCAAGATTGTTTTCACAAACTAATATGTCTGATCATGTTTTTACAAACTAATATGTTTAGATTAGATTAGATTCAACTTTATTGTTATTACACAGGTACAGGTACAGGGCAACAAAATGCAGTTTAGGTCTAACCAGAAGTGCAATAGCAGCAAGTGCAGGATAAACAATGGTTCCATAAGTACAGGACATGGGTTTTTACTGAATAAATATAGAGATGGATACTATTATAAACAGAATTTTACTGATAGATTTGTCCTATGAGTATAATATATAGATAACTAGTATTGTGAACTAAATTTACAGCTGGATATGTAAGTTACCGAATACAATATACAGGTGGATATTACTATAAATAGAGTTTTACAGATATGTACAGATATGTATATATAGATAACTAGTATTGTGAACTAAATTTACAGCTGGATATGTACCGAATATAATATACAGGTGGATATTACTATGAGTAGAGTTTTACAGATATGTACAATAGCATAATATACAGATGATTGTTATTATAACAGAGTTTGCATGTACTATGAATATATATGGCTATTACTATAGGCAGAATTGTGAGCATGATATACAAGTAGCTATTACTATAAAATGAACAAAAAAAGTTTGTACAGAAGCTATTTAAATGAAAGTGCAGTGGCAGGTAATTGCATATTACAGTTAAAGTACGGTATTGCAAATGTATATGTAATGAAGATTAAAGATGAATTCTCAGCATATGTGAGTGTCCTCCTTGTCGGAGCGTGCGGAGGGATCTGAGTCTCTTACCCAAGTAAGAAGGGGGCTCAGCATGAACTGATCCAAGGAGGCCAGGAAAACTCCACTTTCCATCGTCCCCGGTCGCTTGCGTTTTATCCCGACAGGAAGTCCCCCGAATCAAGACCGCTGCACTTCTTTCTCAGAAGGCGCTTCGTTCAGGCCGTCCCCTCCATCTCATTTGAACGACACAAGAGTTGCCCTTCTCTGACTCAAGGTTTGTCTTCGACATGTCCGCGTATGGTCCCGAAACAGCACCCAGGCACTGACAGACATCCTCCCTGGTCGTTTGCTGCAAAGGCATCTGCCGTCTGTATCCCTCCTCCTCCTCCTTCTCCTCTTCCTCCTCCTTCTCCTCCTCCTCCCTGCCGTCCCACAGGGAGACTCGGCGCTGATGTAGCGGCGATATTTGAACAAACGAGCTAGAAACAAAAAAGCTCCCTCAACCGATAAAAAAACCCCCAAAACGTACAATTATGTTTATCTTCTTTTAAACACACTATTTTTTTAAGCTACCATATGGACGAGCGAGCTGGTCGTTAATCCGTTACCATGGTGACCGCGCAGACGCCCAATTAATCAGTCAGTCAAATCCGAACAGACAGGAGCGCGATATAAATGTTTCTTTTATTGGTCCTCCACTCCATTAAATAAGAGAACTTACTGCACCAAACTTTGGCTGCGACGAGATGTGGTGTGGTGAAGCAGTTGCACCACCTTGTGGCTAAATGTAAACCATCCATCCATCCACTTCTGATTATATTTCAATAATAATAATAATAATGAGAAAATTATCGAAAATGTTTTGCTAAATAGTAATTACAAATCCCTTCTGTAACTTTCATATGCAGATGTTTTCTGTAGAATCCTAATCATTCAGTAATTAAGTAGTCAGTAGCCAATGTTTTTATTATTTCATGGTCCAATAAAGAAATATTCTTCTTCACTGATGTCTTTTCAGGGACTCTGTTGTTGCTGATCGTTTTCTGTTACCAGTAGATCTGACTTTTAGTTCTGCGGGATAAATTTTTGTTTCTTTCTACAAAGACCCAAAACAGTCGGACGGGGCCATGTTCCGAAAAGAGCTGACCTACATTCCACCTGTCTGTACCCAGACCTTGACCGGAGGAAGACCCAGACTTCTCCTTTAAAACAATCCAATGATCTCAAAATTATTCTTTAGCCTTTGTCCGACTAAAGTATAGCGAGACATAAAAAGGATATTAATGTGAACTCCTCCCTATCTGTGTATGATTGCATTGCCAAGGTCTGAGCAGTCTCACTTCATCTTTTGTTTTGATTTCTGTTACAAAATATTTTTCCCACATAGCAAGGTAATAATAGTTGACATGCACTCAAAAGAAACACTCAAGTGTATACATTTTTAAATTTTCAATCTTCTTTATATTTCCAAAATAAGATACAACAGTATATCAATATCGTTCAGCATTGCACGAAAATTGTGTGTGTGTGTATATATATATATATATATATATGTGTATATATATATATATATGTGTATATGTATATATTATGCAGACAAAGAGACAAAGATGACCTGAGTAAACACTAAAAGTATTTTTAAAATTATAATTTCATTTATTAAGGAAGAGTGATACAAACCAAACTTGCATCATGTGGAAAAGTTACTGCCCCCTCAATTTGATTTTTAGTTGTCATCCTTGTAGAAACAACTGCAAACGATGGTTTGCAAAAACTTTCATGAGTCCTTTATGTAGTTGTGACCACTTGCCTTTGCTTTAATTGTTTTAATCAGATTTGGGTCCAGACTCTGTCGAAGTCTCCCCTGTTACTGCATTTGAGCCATTTAGAAGTCGGCTTTTGCCAGTGCTCTTCGGTTCGTTGTCCTTACCATCACTTTGTGTGTAAGGTCACACAGTGATGGTCGGTTTTTCTACAGGATTTTCAGGTTGAGAGCCAAATTCTTGGTTCCCTCATATCCAACAACCCGTCAAGCTGTCTGAACCAGCAAAAGGTCCCAGGCTATCGTAGCCCACGCTGAAGTCCATGAATAAATGATACGCTTGTTGGGTTAGGATTTGTGTAAATATGTTGGTCATCCTGATAATTCCAACATGCAGAAAAATAGTCAGCGCTGATCAGAAAAAAAAGGACACATTTTCACTCAGATGATTCATATTGCATACAACTCCTGCATTAATCTTTGCACTTCACTTATGAGCTGAACTGGGTAAGAGTTACAGGTTATATAAATGTACAACAAAAACTCATTCAATTTTTGGCATTCCAAATAATTTATTACTGTATAAACGTAATCTATAAGAGGGAAATTATGGGTATTTAAGTAAAACTGAATGTGTGTGATGAGTTTACTTGGCTTTATAGGTAGCTTTCCAAAACAGCATATATTTCGGTTATGATGTGGTTTGCATATATGGTGCAGTTGAATATCGATTGCATTCATCATGCAGTAGTACATGCTCACATCACAGCTTGTAATACGCTGAGTACCTTGCTGCCACTGGTGTATTTTGCAGCTGTGTCAAAGCAATATTTTGACTGAATATTTGAGATTAATGTCACAGATTTAGGTTACAGTGTATTAGTGTGGATATACACACCAGTGCTCAGGCATAGACAGATATGAGGTGTAATAGCCTCATAAAGGGTTTGTTCCACTAATTTTCCTCCTTGGTTTCCCAGCGATTTTTTGACGATTGCAAGAGTCTGTATTTGTCCTGCAGATCTTTGCTTTTTTGTAGGTTATTAGCATAACGGGATTTCCAGTCTCTCTCAAACGAAGCTTTGATGTGCTTCAGGATTGTCGCTCCTGTGTCTTTGGCACTGTCCCCCATCCTGAGAACTAGTCCAACACCTGCATTTATTTCAAAGTTGGTTCCGACCCAGTCGTGGCTCCCTGTGGACCAAACAGAGGTAAAATTAGAAATTTTAAAGTTAGAAATTTCTCCTGTTAGTGTTTTCTTCTCTCTCACTATAATTAAAATGTATGTCTCTCTAATCTCTGTTTACAAGATTATATTATAAATCAATGCATAACTGCTTGTGGCTCTTGTTATAACATCGCTTTTAACCCAATACTTAACACCCTTCACCTCAGATATCTATCTATCTATCTATCTATCTATCTATCTATCTATCTATCTATCTATCTATCTATCTATCTATCTATCTATCTATATATATATATATATATATATATTATATATATAGAGAGAGACAGATAGATGTATATAGACATAGATAGATACATACATATAGATAGACATATAGAGAGAGAGATAGAGATAGACAGATACATAGAGAGAGAGATACACACACACACAGAGAGATAGAGAGACAGAGACAGAGAGAGACACACACACACACAGAGAGACATATACAGAGAGATAGAGAGATAGAGATAGAGAGAGAGAGAGAGAGAGAGATAGAGACACACACACACACACACATATATAGATACATATAGAGAGACACACACACACACACATATATATATATATACATATATATACATACATATACATACATATATATACATACATATATACATACATATATACACACACATACATATATACATACATATATATACATACATATATACACACACATATATATGTATATATATATATACACACACATATATATATATACACACACACACACACACACACACACATATATATATATATATATATATATATATATATATATATATATATATATATATATATATATAAATTAATTTATGACTACATTTAAATGTTTTACACAGAGACTTCAAGTAAACAAGAAAATGTAAGTTAGGAATAAAATAGTGGCTTTTGCATGATATATCCCCATTAAGTAAAGTCAAATCTACTTTTTGTCTCTCTTCACATGAAGTTGCTCCACTTCAAGTTCCCCAGAAGATCCCAGAATCCTCCACTGAAGTCTTTGTCTCTAATGGAATATCAAGACCCCGTCAGTCATTCAACGAAAAGTTACTATTGTGACTGAAATATTTCTAAACCCTCCGCTGCCTGCCTGCCATCGTCCCTGCCCTTGCCCCTGCCTCCAGTTTCTCACCCTTTATGCCTCAGGGAAATGTATTTGTATTGCTTGAACTTTGCCACATTTTGTCCCATACATTCACAGCCTAATTAACAACCTAAAGTGATCATTTATGGTTTACCACATTTGCGTGTATGAGGAAATCAATATTCTTAAGAAACTCTTCGTAGCTGCATTAAATCATTACAAACTTTCTGAAATTTAGTTAATGTTCCTTCATTTAAGAATACATTGATGCTATATATTGTATTATTTCCTATGCAACTGTATTCCAAACAGCGTTCACAGTAAAATGCCGTTTCGACCTTGCGTACCGAGGTAGACGGCGTTGTCAGTCACCATGTACTTGTTGTGGTTGAGTCCCAGTTGAAAGTCCTTCTTTTTCTCGTGGCTGAAAAACCGCTGCGTGAAGACATGAAATCAACTTTTTTGTCAGCCACTGAATGATAAAAGCATCAAGCGTGAACAAGTTACAACTCTTAGGGATTCACCTACCACCTCCAGGGAACAGTTGTGAAGCTGCATGCACAAAGACTTGAGGGAAGTCACGAAATTAAAGGTGAGGGGGTTTGTTTTCTTCCAGTTGGTGACGAGCAGGCGGACCTTGACCCCTCGGAGCACCACAGCTTCCCTGATCAGCTCGTCGATGTCTGACCAGTACCTGCCGACAGTTTTGGACATAAATTCCCCCCACTTATACTTGCTACACTTAGGATAAATTCGTTACTTTACTTATCTGTGCCACAGAAGGCGCGCGGACGCTAGTATGCAGAACTACTGCCGAAACAAATGTCAAAGCTTTACCACACACCTTATGTAAGGGGTTCCTTTGTTACCCCTATAGTGCAGGGGAAGGTAATCGGTCACAGAAATGAAGATGAACGTCTTTGCGCTCTGGATGACTTGACGGATGGCGTCTAAATCTCTGGTGCGATCTTTGGAACAGAAGTGATCTGGGGAGGCCTGCAGAAAGGATACACTGCTTAGAAATACAGACACTTCAGTTTCTCTAACATTCCCAAAAAAACTACAAGATCTACTAGGTTGGATAAAAAAAAAATATATATATATATATATTTTTTTAATTACAATGTCATGGCTTATTTGTATAACTGCCCAAACAGTTCCTCTAATAATGGGGTGGAAAGAAGGCAACAATGCCCCCTTCTAGAGCCATGGATCATTATTGGAGGGAGCGGGACCAAAGTGGAGTTTGGAGCATCCCGAGGCCAGTGACAGCATGGCTTCATTAGCTTCTACAGCATGGTAGAAGTGCTAAACGCTGCTGATACGCGTCTAGTAGCTTGGAGGGTAGCAAGATCCATTACCGTCAAATTAGGCTACGGAACCGAGGCAGTCAGGCTCAAGCCGCGGCTCAGTGTGATATTGACATGATTAATCATCCTCTGTGTGCATGTGCTGGTAGTTTATAATGAAGGTTTTAACAGAGGGAGTGACCTTCAGGAGAAATAAAATAAACTGTATGCCTCATCCAGCCTAAAAAAAAAAAACGAAAAAAAGTTCCCTAAACACAGTTTCCACAGACTTTTTGTACATTTAGAGATAAAATGTCATGGCCCTGCAAACTGAGAACTAGCTATAACTGGAAACTTTCTTCTTCTAAAAAAAAAAAAAAAAAAAAAAAAAAAAGAACCTGGGTAACATTCGTTTTCCGGCGAACCTCAATCCTCTGTGATTGCTCTGCCTGACCTTTTTGACCTGGATTTCTGTACCTGAATCCTTCTGCATTAGCTTCCGGCTGAATGAGCTGAATGAGAACGTACCACGTTCTTTTTTTCTCCCTTTTAACAGGGAATTTGAGAAATGTTTTATGCAGACGACTTACGTTTCTGTTGCAAAATTAATTGTGTGATGTGGAATAATCTTTTGTGAAAGCAACTAAAATGTCCAAGAACACGTTAATAGCATTTTTGTTGAATTTATCGTGATGTATAATATAGTTACATATCGTATCACATAATTTTACATTATATTGCACGGTTCTGCGTAGTATTTCAGTAATTGTAATAGTATTGCATTATAGGATCATATCATTTTGCATCAGCTTGATTGGCATCGTATAATAGCATATAGTACAATATCGCCTTATTTCTCATTGCATACAATGCTGCATCATATTGTATTACTCCGCATTCATACGCCGTTGTGCGTATGGTATCATATCTCACATTGTGTTGCACCGCATTGTATACAACTGTATGGAATTGTATTATAAAGTGTTGTGTTGCAGCATATAGCAACTGATTACAACATACTGGGCCATCTCTTATGGTTTTTAGTGTTGGTTAGATTTTTTTTATATATATATCAGCTTGGTTCGCATTGAATGTGAAAGACAATTTTCTTTTGAAATGAACATCTCCCATCAATGCAGGGAAAAAAATATGTTTATCCATTTTTCAGGAAGTGCAACAAACCCCCCACAATAACCACAATATATGTCAGATGCAGGGATGTGGGAGTTGTTCAGACAAAGGTTAGACCTGGATAATACATGAAATGTAACTTCCTGAGGATATAAGCATGCAGTAAATCCTATCACCGACAGCGCGTTCCTTACAGACAGATAAGCAGTAGCCGGTGTGGCGTTAAGCTGCAGCTCCAGCGCCTCGTGTCTCCCATAGAGAGCTGTAACTCTCTTCGACCAGATGGAGGGGATATAGTCCCTGTCATGAAGCTGCCAGTAAAAGGAAAAAACTCTGTGGAGATCCAGGGCGAGACAGCTGCAGTTATACACCACCACTCCAAGTTCTTTCCTCTGTGGGGTGTTACAGGGAGAAAAAAAAGAAGCAGAGAGAAAACATGATGCAGCAGAAAAGTTGGAGTCTCTAGAGTACAGACTTTCTGAAAGTCTGATAAGAGACAACTACACATCTTGACTGTCAGTATAGTCATAAAAAAGAACTAAGTACACCTTGTTAAATAGATTATAGAACCTGCTTTACTCTTCTTTACAGCTGTGCTTTGGTTCATCAAGGTTTACAAATTTTTGTTTCTTTATAGTTTTTCCCAGCATTTGAGTCAGGTTTGGGTCATTCAATTTTAGCTCTGCTACTGTGTGATCACTGCTGACACAGTTCAGGCCAATAATCAGCTGTTTGGACTGATGCCCTTGAAAACGCAGGAGTTTAAAGTCAATATATATTTGTAAGGGGTCGAGGTCCTGTGGTTGCAAAAACAAGCCCAAATCATGACTTCTTCATCACTATTCCTGGCCGCTAGGATGCAGTATTTGTTCGGGTATGTGTGGGTTTTATTGCCAAAAAGCTCTACTCTAGTCTTTTCTATCAAACTCGTGCCTGTACTGTCACAGAATACTTTTTCGTGCTATTTCTCTGAGCTTTGCATGGTTCTCTTTAGGAAAAATTTATTTCTCTAATCTTAGAGGATTGGCAACCATCTTAACTCCTTTTATGTATTTAACAATGTTTCTTGCTGTAGAATAATTTACTGAAAATTGTTTGATAATTATGTTATAACTAAGGATGCAGCGATATGAAAAGTTGGGCCGATATCGATTCCCAATATTAATATTGCTGCTACATATTTACATATATTTGATGATAATATTTTGTTTAATTTTCTACTGACTAAAAACTATGCCAACAGAATTTTTGAATGTGTTCTAGACTTACACGCTGCTATTCGTCTTTCTTCTTTCAACACCGTGAAAAAAAAACATACTGCATCCCTGCTTCATTAAAAAAATCCCAACAATCCTGGCTGCAATACATTACTGTCACATGGCCAAAAAAACCCAAAACAGCACATGACCATTCTAATCCCCTCCCCCTTCTGAAACACAGGCACAAAGGGCAACTAGATGGAAATAAACATTGGTTGTTAATATCAGCCCAGTTTTACCGGACCGATTACCGATATATTAGAAAATGACTGATACCGATGTCAATGCCGATATATCGTGCCTCCCTAGTTGAAACACTTCCAAGCAACAATTTGCTGAGATTATGGGCTGAGACAATGGGCTGGTGTTAATGGACTGAAATGTTGAAGATTTAGCCAAAATGTCACCGAAGATGCTAAATAGTTTCAGAAGTCCAAATCAGTCCAAATCCAGGATGGCTGAAAAACAGCTAAATGAAAGGAAATCTAGAGACAGCGGTTCTGGATATATTCTTGCATGGCTACTAGTTAATTAGCAACCCTTTGTTTTAGGTTCCTTCTACATCGGTATGAGGCTTCAAAAGTAACCAAACAGAAGCTTCTGTCAGTCACACTGCTATGGTAGGCACATTTCTTCCTTATACTCCTTATTTTTCTTCTATTTTTTCCCCCTCCCCTCTGGCTGCTCATTTCACTACATTCAGCATTGGCGCTTGCTTCATATACTGCTGAGACATCAAAAGAGCTAGATAATCACTTCAGTGTTGCAGTTCCACCCTATTAATATTTAATGGTTTGTCTTCTTTTGTGAATTACACCCTAAATAAACAGAGAAGCCATCGTCAGGAACCAATAAGGCTTGTTAGAAGGTGCAGGTATGGTGGAAATCTCCACCTGTAGGGTGCTAAAAGGATCCTGTCAATAGATTTTGAGTACGACTAAATGTGACTGCAGACCTGTGACAGCTCGACAACTGGGAAGCGAAGACAAAGCAAGCTCAGCTGATGTTTGTTGTTACCTTGGACAGCGACCTCCAGTCCATTTCAGCGCTTCCAATGTAAATGTGCGTCCGATCCACTATCCAGAATGAGGAGTGCAGGCCTCCTCCGGTAAAAGTTTTCATATTGACAAAATGAACCTGCGCATCTGCAAACAACAGAGGCAGACAGCATTTATTTTGTTTTTTTTTTTTTTTTGGGGGGGGGGGGGGGGTAGTTTGACAGAATGGGGAAGGAAGAACGCTGGAAACACGCCACCCGGCCTTGATATGTGTGAAGGTGGCAGGAACAATTTCACATTCATTCTTTCTTTTTTTTGTGAATTTTCATAGCTCAACAGATCTGTAGGGTTATGTATAATATATATATATATATATATATATATATATATATATATATATATATATATATATATACTGTATTCAAATTATTGCATAGTTTGTCATGTTACAGTTGCAAATGTTTTTTTTTTGTCATACTCAAAACACAAAGTAGTTCAAAATAGGGATGGCAAGGAAACGATACATGGTTTTCAATTTTTTAAATGTTTTATTCTAGGATCATCCTCTAATTTGTTGTATCAATTTACTCTAAAGAAAAGAGTCTGCACAGTATGATGGCACCACCACCTTGATTCACCATGATGGGGGTCATTTTAGGGGGATAAGTTGTTTTCATACAAGCGGGAAAGTTGACTTTTGTTCTTGTTCTTCTCCGTCTTTGTTTTGCCTGCTACGTGGCTTGTGGCAAACTGTGAAGCGGACTTCTGCTGTTGTCCTGTTGACGGGTTCTTCTACCTGAGCTGTGTTGAACTCGTGGAAATTAGAGTGGCCATAAAAAGAAAACACACACACACACACACACACACAAACAATATATGCCAAGCGTTTATCCTTATAGTGTTTACATGTTCTTTTTGAGCCCGAAAAGAACGTTGCGCCGGGCGCGATCCATAAACATAAACATAAACATTGTTGTGCCTTCTGCCGGCACTACCACGAAGCTATGAGAAAGCAAGATGGCGTCCACTGCTGGAGTTACTGTAAGAGTCAGTAGACCATCCTGCAATGCTTCACAGTTGACTCGTTTACTCATTGCCTCTATGCATAATATAGTACTTCCAGTAAAATGGTAAACATACACAAAATTGCTTTTGTGTATGGAGAATAAAGCAAAAACAAAGTGTAAAACACATAATTAAATTACAATAAGACAACGGGGTGCAATAATTTAATCGGAAAACCTTTGTGTGCAACCATAGCGAGCTACTGGCGTAGAAATTCATAAAGTCATTGAACGTCACGAGGCTCCTATAAATCCCACACATACAACTTTTGAGAGCAACCGGACACCGTGGATTTCCTTTGGGGGTGTTAGAGTTAAACACAAATTTTCAGCATGCTGCTTGTAAAAATGTTGAAAACCATGAGTCATTTCCCCTCTATAATTAATTATGCATTACTTTGTAAAACAAAAAAACTTTGTGGTTGAAACGTGACAAAACATGAAAAAGTTAAACTTAAGCAAGCAAACAAAGTATACTTTAGCTCGGCACTGTTGTGGGAACCCCGAATTTCATTGAGACTACCTAAGGTGGGTGCATGCAGCCCACGTGATTCCAACTTTCACAAACTCTCTACATCACCGCAGGATCCTGTTTAAGAAGTAGGAAATGCCTTCAGGTTGGCAGGGTGCAAGCATATAAATAGTAGTCACCATTTGTCACGGTAGTCTAAGAAATAGCCATCATATGATTAAAATGTGACAGCCACTCACTGTGTGCTGCCAAGGCTTTCAGCTCAGAAGAGTTTGTCAGGCTACTGGCAATCTTCAGTTTAATCCCACGAGATTTCAGCCTGAGCAGTCTCTGGAACAGAAGCTGACCCTGAGGAAGAGAAAAGATGTTCTGTCCCGCTGTAGCCGAGGATTTCAGCAGCATTTGCGTCTTTCAAAAGGGCAACACTTACATTTCAGCTGCTCTAACCTCATTAAAAAAGATGACGCGGGTATTTAATAGAAAATAATTACTTTAGCTCTGTTCGGACGTCTAAAAAAAAAAAAAGACGAAGGTTAGTTTGTTTTCTGCAGAAATGACGTGTACCTGTGCGGCAGTGCTGGGTGTTGGCTCCACGTCCCAAGCATTTAAGTCCCAGACAGATGACACCACCTCCACTGAGAGCTTTGCCTGTTCCAGCAGTGTGTGAAAGCCAACAGAAAGAGGAATGTGATGCCTGCCATCCATGTGGAGATAGAGGTCGTCTGGGAGGTTCTCCACAAGCACGACCCTGAAAGTCACAATTATTCTTTACTTCTTGTGTAGTTCCACCGAGAGCCCCCGGTGGTTTACTTCTTAACGGCACAGACAATATGTTTTCTTGTCATTAACAAATGTACACTGAGAGTAAAATCCCAGCTGGGTAGTGAAGTCTAGGGTTTCACTACAGGGTTTGACAAAATACATTTTCTCAAAGTTCTTTGATCTGTCTGGATTTTGGTGGCTCATTAGAGACACGTGCATCTAGCTGATATCCTTGCATTAATTAGCACTAGTGGATATATGACTTTTGATAGATTTTAATACAGCTCAAGTTGCAGTTGACTGAGAAGGTGTTGAACCCTTCGTTTTCCAACAGGGTTTGACTCTGATGAACCCATAAAATCATTGACAGATGCATTCAAGGATGGTTGAAATTGGTCCTCTTTGAAACATTAACTGGTACCAGTCTATTTCCATAGTTGTTTGTATTTTTCCTCAAGTATGTGTTTCGTTAATGGAGAAATGTTCCTGAAATTCATGCTGTCCCAACGCACCGTTCAGATGTTTTGCTACAGCTGTAAAGAGTGGAAATAAGCACCCTTTGAATGCTTAGTTCGAAAAACGTGCAACAAACAAGAATTCTAACAAGGAAGTTCTAATAAATACGCTTTGAAGAAGCCTGACCAGTAGCCTTATGCATTATGTGATGTAAGCAGAGGCATGTCCAGGCAAAAGCTTGTTTTAGGGAGAAAAGATCTTGGTTCAAATAGTAATTTAAAAAATAGCAAAACTGAACATCAGATGTTCTGTTGGTATCACATTGTATCTCTGGTGATTTTGACTGATTGTACACCAGTGTTCAGGATATTTAAATGATTTTAAACACACGCAGAATTATCCCACTTTCCTTATTCTATCCAGTTACAATGTGCTTCATAAGCCCCATTTACACAACCCTTTTTAAACCGATCCATGCCGAGCTCGGTTCGAGCTTGGATCAGTTAACCAAGTCAAGCTTGGTTCTGACGACCGTGTACACACTAAGCTATCTCGGTTCCTTGGTTCCTCGCCTCCTAGTGACGATCTGCGGTACTACTGCTCTCTAGGATTGAAGGAGGGAATCAAGCAAGTCAAAACGGATGTCTGAAATGTCTACTGGCTGTAAGGAGATGACGCGGTCTGCTCATGCGCTCTTTGTTATCAGATAACTGAGCTAGAGAAAAACCGAGCCGAGCCCACACATGGAACTGGTCTACATTTAGCGCGGTCTGGTTGTGTCTGGCTCGGTTCAGTTCAGTTTGCGTTCCATTTACACTCGATAGTTATCTCAGTTACCGAGCTCGGACTAGTCTCGACACGGTTAAAAAGGGGACGTGTAAACGGGGTAATAGAAATTGTCTAAATAGTAAAGGCAATTTTTTGTATTTAACTTTATAAAAATAATTAATTACCATGCTTTATGTGGAAAAAACCCCCAAAACAAAACATGCAAATACGACAATAATATGAACAGCTTATACTTTCCTTTCATGCAAGAGATGATTTTTTTCTATGCCATGTACAGTCAGAGCCAGTCCAAGGTAGTATAAGGCGCTAAACAGACTTTGCTGTGACCCCTTTACCATTTTTTTAAATCAAATATCCACTACTTTGTTTTTGTCCTCTGTAATGTTCCAATTTTCAACAGAAACTGCAGGTTTTGCTTTTTCAATTAAATTACAGAGGTCAATAAACTTTTCAATTGTATCCCCATTTATTGAGATTGAGCCATACGTGAAGCATTTCTCATCCTGCCCGGCATGAACCTCGGGTCGGCCCTGTTTGCAGAACCTCTCACCGGCAGTCCCTGCTGCAGTTCTCCTCTGTGATGCCATCCTCGCTGTCCCCCCAGATGTCCACCGAGGAGAAGATCAGCACCATCAGCACGGCAGAGCAACAGAAGAGGGCCAGGGTGGCGATGCACTTCTGCTGGGTCTGGATGACAAATCAGAGACAGACTCACAACACAAACTAAAGTCACACCGCCTCATTAGTTGTTAGAGGAGGGGGGTGGCAACCAGAGAAAATGAGCAGCCTTTACATGCTAATGTCTTCAGTCGATGCCATTGATTAGAGGTTAGGAGTCAGGATCAATACAACTACTGTGCGACAGTTAGAAGCCCTGGTCAGAAACAGTGTGGTGCAGAGTTCAGAGCACTCCATGTTAGTCCCTCCATAAGGAACATATTGGAGAACCCTAGCTCCTGCTTCTCTGTCTTCCTTCTGCTTTGTTGTCCAACACATCCCCAGGTGAAATGAAACTTATGAGCTCTGTCCCAGGATGGGCAGAGACAGCGTTGCTCCACTGAAAAGCAATATCAAAGGCTATATTTGTGTCCATAAACATGCCCGAGCAGTATATTGTACACAGAAGCTGCAATATGTTTGGAGTGACAGCCCGGGTTTGTCGTTGGAGGTTATAACTCCACGGCCCCGGTCCGAAACGAGGCGGGTTGGGTCTCTCCGTTTTAGAAGCGCAGTGAGGTGCCTCTGGTTTTGCTTACAGCTGCAGGATTTTCCCCCCCATCTCATTCCCCTGTTTGGCTTTGTCGGTTTGGGAGCTGTCAACGTCCCATTACTTATTCTCTTTTGAGCGTTCGTTCAGTCCAGTCAATTTCATCCCACTGATGCATTCGGCTGTGCACTCAGCGGGAAAAGACAGAGGATCTCCCTCACCTCCCGAGGCAACAACTTTCATCAAGATAAAATAATAAACATTATTCAGCGGGCTGCCGCGGCGGTGCACGCTGCAGGATGTTTTTGCACTTCAGTCCTCTCTGTGACGTCTGTCTCAAAGAGCGAGGCTCAGCATCCCGTTGCAGCACCCCCTCCGCGGTCCAAAGGAGACCGTTGGAGCTCTTCATTTCATTTAGCGGAGTCAAGGACCAGGCGTGACACGTGGTTGTCTGCGTATAGCCACGAAGGAAATAAAACTTCATGAATCAGAGCTGGACTGACAGGCAGAGACAGGCCAGTAACTCTCGCACTACTGAGTCACCCCCCCAAAAAAAAAATACAGGAGCAAATTTACAGCAGCCAAGAAAACCAGCTGACATGGCTGGAGACCGGCAGAGTTTAATACAACTGCTGCTTGTTGAGTTGAAATGTATTAATATGATTAATAGGAATTTATGAGACACTGCACTAACTTGGGCGTGTGTTATATACGACTATATTTTTAGGCATTAAAATATTTTTAGAGTCTAGAAAAGAACCAACGCTTGTCTTCCAAAAACAAATTCCTTTTTAAAAATTAAACACAATGAGACCAAATTAAATTATTACTATGTTACACATGTTTGTTGTTGTCTTTTTACTTAAACATTGAATTGTTGTTGTTATTTTTTTATCCAGGCAAATAGGATTCCATTGTATTTTTTATTTAATTTTATGTCTAATTATTTATTTCCATGAGGGACCCGGCGACAAAGACAGCAGAAATATATTTAAAAGGTTCATTCATCTTTTTCAAGTCAACTTTGTGAATCCTTCTCTTCCACAAAGACTAGACTGGCAAATCAAGAACATCGTTTCCGTCACAACCCAGTTCATGGCATGCAAGATAAAACAGAGTGAAACGAAGTGCAAAAATAAAGATCCTATTGAAAGTTGCACGTTTCATATATTTAACCCACACGTTTATAGAGCAGTAAACTTAAGAGCCACATTTCACTGATATGAAAACTCATACAGTTAGTCCGTTTCTTATTTTCAGTTTTTAAACAAAAACAAACGTAATGAATTTATGGCTTGAAATCAGCATATAACGTGGGAACGACTCTAACGCAGAGAGCTGTGAACATCACCTTAACGGGCTCCTGCGGGGTGGGTCCTGCCATGAGAGCAACACTCCTTCAAACTTCTCCGACAGATGTGAAACAGCAGCTCAGTCCCACATGTCCGTGCGGCTCTCCGTCTTCATTCCTCCCCTCCACCTAAGATCTTCACTCTTTGTTGCCATCTTCATCTCGCTGCTTCTTCGTCAACCAGAAAGGTGTGTGTGTGTGTTCCTCGGCTCATGGTTCTTAACATATTCCCAAAACTGTTCCTACAGGCTCTTTGTATTTCTGCCAGTCGCGCAGCTTCTCGGTGGTGGAGGAGAGAGAGAAAGATGGAGAGAGACCAACCCCTCTTACTCTAATGACCAATACAGAGCTCCTTTGCCTCCGCCCTCCTCCTCTTCTGGATCTCCTTAGTTTCTCTCCTGTGTGTAAAACTCTTCTGACAGCGCGGGCAGGAGAGATTTTTCTAAAGACTGTTCTGGACTCTCATTAGGCGCACGCACAGTTTCCTCACAGAGCTGCTCAGAAGAAAAGTAATAAGCATCTCACAGCACACACGTGAGTCAGCACTACAACAAAACCCAATCACCACTGTGCTTAAATCATTGAGCTTTTCACCAACGCCCCAATATTTCACTGCACTTACTTACATTTCACTTCTGCTGCTTTGGGTGTCATAGCTATGCCTCGTTCTGTGGCACAGAAACACTTTGGTGGGAATCAAATGAAATATGCAGACACTTTATTTAACTCAACTCTTCCCACATACTGTAGATGAACAGAGCGTTGCCTGATGGCAAAATAACAACATATGCTGCTGACTGCAGGCAATCTGCACCTCCATTCATCAGCCCAGCACTGTGTGCTGAGAAAAGGAGGGTGCGTGTAGTCGAGGGAACCCATTTACTCGAGCTTACCATTGAGTTATAGTTACTGGAAAGAGAAAAAGACGACAATAGGAAATATAAACAGACCTTTTGTCTTGATCTGTTGGGCTTTGTATATCGTTTGGACATTTTGGTTCCTTTTATTTCGGTTTATTCCTGTGTTTTGTGTTTTTGGTTGACAGTATTAGTCCTTTACTTCAGAGCCTCAGTTTGCGGGTGCCAACAGCTTGGCTCAGACTTTTATTTACACACTATCAGGCATAAATTCTCCACTATCCAGTCACTCCATGTCAGCCAAGCCAACTTTAATCATAAAGCACTTTAAACACAGCAGGCACTGACCAAGGTGCTGAACAAAAAGAACGATTGAAATAAATGAATATATATAAAAAACATTAAAACTTAATACAAATTAAATAATAATTTCAAGTAGAAATAACTAATACAAGTAAATGTGGCAACATGACAATACAACAATAAGTAAAAATGAACACCTCATACCAGTTTAAAAGCCAAGGAAAAGAGGTAGGTCTTAAGAGCAGATTTAAAAATGTCAATTAAAGAGGCTTTTCTAATTTGAAGCGGCAAAGCCTTCCATAATTTCAGAGCTGCAACGGCAAAAGCCCGATTTCCCCAGAGCTTCAGCCGTGCCCTTGGTACATCCAGCAACAGCTGGTCAACTGAGCCTAGGGGCTGAGAAGGGGAGCTCAGGTGCAGTGGATCAGACAGGTAGGGAGGGGTGAGACTGTTTAATGATTAAAAACAAGTCCACACATTTAAAGAATAAACAAGCTTAGTCAGATCCTCTGTTTTCTTCATCCTGCTGTCACCAGTCAATTCCTGTCTCCTGAGTTAATAAAATCATTTGTACACCATACCCTGCCCCAAACATGAGACCTACAAGCTCTGACAACCTCACATTGATGTAATATCTACCGACAAACCTCCAACATGTACAATATTAGTGACAGTAGTAAACTTTAACATTCGCTCTGAGTAAACTAAACACTCACTAATCGCTTTGTCAAGTAAAGTTGTTCAGTTGTTTTAAGCACAATTTGTGTTGATCTGGTTTTTCTGCTGTCTTCATTCTGTCTCTTCTCCCATGCTTCACGCACCTGGATTTGTACCATGACCCACAGGCCTTCCCTAGTTCCTGGATTTATCTGTTGTGTGTCTGACTGCCCGTGCATGACCCAAGCCTGCTCTCTGGACTCTGATCTAGCCTCGGCCATCCTGCCTGGCACCTCTGCAGGGAGTAGCCAGCTCTCGGCATCGGCAGATTTCAGCTTGCTCTTGCAGAACATTTCTGTCTTTAGTAATACACATTTTAAATGCAAGATTGATCCTGCAGAACACAATTAGCAAATCACATTGCAGCAAACCAATGCATTTAGGCATCTGGATGTGGTGAAGAGGACTTGTATCTGAAACTGAGCATCAGAATGCAGTGGTTAGACAGGCCAATCTGAGTATTTGGTGAACTAATGTTTTACTGGGATCTACACAAACAACTGTCTCTCAGGATTACAGAGAAATGTCAAAAAAGAGAGAAAATATCAAGTCAACAAAACTTCTGTTTTGGATGAAAATGACTTAAAGAAGACAAGACAAGGAGAAGACAGATGAGTTCCAGACGATAGACAGGCAATATTAGACTTTAAACCACTCACTAGTACCAGGGTATGCACAATACTGTCACTGAATGCAGAACACACCGCTAAATCTGCACCAAATGTGTAGTATGTTGACAGGTGTATCAATATTAACCAAAATCTTTGAGGAATGTTTCAGCCTGTTGAATCTAAGCCATCAACAAAGCCATGAAGCCATGAAGGACTCTAAACTAGCAAGGTGCCACCAATAAAGTGGCCAGGGAGTGTATATTACTGATGGCCCTGAAACTCAACATTGTCAAATTATGAGTCACGCTGAACCCTTACAGAGTCTTACTGAATCAATACCAGATCAACTTGGAGGACAATGCTATGAGAAAACCCCACACCTTCTTGCACGGAAGCGTTAAACCTTCTTTGGTTGATGGTTGGACGTGGGTTTGCAGTGGAATCTCAGGGTTCCAGAGAATATTTATTTAGGTTTTTGGTTTTGTGTGCTACAATAGATTTGTTTTTTTTAATAGTTTTCGGCAGAGGTCAGGATAAGCGTTAAAAAATGTTTGGAAGGCAGTCAGATTCTTATGAAGGCATAGCGGCACAGTCAGTTACTAATTGGGCAGCAGACTAAACGAGCTGACACTTTTCCCCCAGCCAGCTACAGGCTAACATCTCGCTGTCTAGGAGACAATGATGTGCATCTGTCACAAAAACTGAATTGTAACGCTGTCTTGCATAACCTGAAGTTAAAACCTGATGCAGACCGGACCCTTTGACCAGGATAGTACTTGATTTTCATAAAGAAATTACGGACAGCTGGTCGAGAGACATTGCTGACCAGGTGTCACACCTATTTCTTAAGCAGGGCCTCCCTCTGCTTAGGCTGGCAGAGACGTGGCGGGTGTTTCAAGTGATGTTTTATCTCCTGCATCTAAAGGAACATACTGCCTCACTGTTTTCCTCTGTACAGCAGAAATGCCATGTAATTTCATTATACCATGACACAAACCTGAGGTGAACAATTTGTTCTCTGAAAGCCATAAAAACTGGAAAAGAGCTTCCACACATTTATGCATCAAATGACAGCCAAAATACCCCTTGTTAGTTTCAAAAATTGAATAGTTGAATTAATTGTATGTTGTGATGTACAATGCAAGACACGCCGGAAGACAGCTGCATGCATAACTTTATGTAAAGTATTTTCCTGTGGTAGCATTACTGACACCTATCAAAAAATGTGTTTCTGTCAAGTTTTAACTCCAGTCGTAGAAATCATTCAACCTGAACCTGGCCATCTCTAAGAGATAAAACAGAAGCTGCATTCAGAGTCATACAAAGGAGCAGACATTTCTAAAATGAATGGGTATCATTTTTAAAAAATCAGTTAGTTACCACAAATTAGTAATCCTTCACATTTAGCAAGGTGAGGTGGACTCCACCTTATTAGGTCTGTTTATTTTCTCTACATAACTTCAAACTCCTGATGTAGAGCTAATAAATAATAATAAAAAATAAAACAGGTAAATTATCCACTGCACTATCAGACAGAACAAATATTTAAGACATCAAGAACTGATGTAGTCATTCTATAGAATCGATTAGACAAGAAAAGCAGTGTAGCAGTCTTTCAAATGTGAATTTAGTTATAAATTTTAAGAAAATCAAATAAAGTCCACCACAAAAGGAGAAGATTTGTTTGAAAATAAGCGTAATGTAAAACGGTAAGTGCAGTAAACTGTTTGAGACACTAAATATTAGCGCCAATCTGGGTGTTCTCCTGCAAATGTCCCACAGGGTGTTGTGCTGTAAGCATAACCCCCACCCGTGGATGTCGAGTCTGTTTCTGATGGATTTGTGGCCTGCTGGAGGCTCTGGCCATGCTCCTCCTGTTCCTCCTCGCGCAAAGGCAGAACAGCTTGCCTTGATGTGCCATCCTGGATAAGCTTCACCACTTGTGTGGGTTTTAATAATAAATTGTCATCGCAACATACATTTCAATGATATCTTTGCATTTAACCCATCCCCTTGGGGAGCAATGGGCTGCCACTGCCCAGGGAGCAATCTTGGGTTAAGTGTCTTGCTCAGGGTGCCAGGGAGGCAGTCTGTGGGAGTTGAACCCAGGACGTCCAGTACACAACCGCAATGCTCTAAACACTAGACCACCACTCCCCCAATAAGACTCATGCTACCACTAGAGTGACAGCACCAGCAGCACTCAAAAGTGACCAAAACATCATCCAGAAAGCAGAGGAACTGAGAAGGGGTCTGTGGTCACCCCCTGCAGAGCCACTCCTTTATTGGGGGGGGGGGGTGTCTTGCTAATTGGCTCTAGTTTCCACCTGTTGTCTAATCCATTTACACAACAACAGGTGAAAGTGATTAAGTGATTGTCAATCAGTGTAGCTTCTTAAGTGGATAGTTTGATGGGACTTATGGCTCTCGGGAGGAACCGAATCATCATGATCTGTTCTCTTCAAAGAGCTGTGTAAATTATTAATTGTTGAAAATGTACGTATTTTGATGAGCAAGCTAGTTTATCCTCGATATTGTGTGAAATATAGAAAGTATGTGTGGCTGAAATTTACCAAAAGGTTGAATCATCTGTGTTAAATAAGAAGACAAAACATCTTTCTTGATGTATTTATTTTTACAAAACTAGGTATAAAATATAAAAAATATAAAATAGCCATGTAACTCTTTACTACAAATGTCCTGTGCATTACTAGCATTTTAGTGGTATTTGGGGGCACGCTGTGACCGTCCTCTTCCCTCCCGCTGGCATGGCAGCGCAAAGTGAGCAATAAGCATCAGCTCTATATAGCCAAAACATCGGTCAGATGAAATGTTAGATGGATAGTGTTGCTTTTGCTGGACTACGAAATATAATAATGCTCAATGCTTTTTTTTCAAATAAAATCAGACAGGAATTATCTTTTAGGTCCATTATTTGTCAGTTAATGATGATTTGGCTTGAAAGCCTTCCATAATGCACCTAAAGTACTATGACTTCTGTGTCATGATGGAAAATTAGCCTGCCGCTTCTTACATATACACTTCTATACAGATACACCTTATAATTAGCTTTGGTTGTCGCTATATACGTCTTGTAATAAAAAAACACTACACATTTTTCAGTGATGTTATCAAGGTGTTGGTTGCTTGTACCTATAATACGTTTTTGGTTTGCTGGTTTTTATATCTCTCTTTCTGCAGGTGTAGAAGCAGACTCTGGGGATGTTTTCTTGTACTATCTTCTTCCTCTGCTCTATTTTTGTCACCTTTTCTCCCCTTTAACATTTTGTCTGATTTTTTTCTCTTCCTTTCTTTCGCTTTTACCTTTCCGTTTCTGTGTCCATTGAACTTGAAACAATCCCAAAATAATATCTACTAATTAATTTGTTTTTTTGCAAATATATCAAGCAGAGCAATATAGCAAAAGCAGTAATGCTTCACTTAAGAGATAAGATAGACTTTATTGATCTCACAGTGGAGGAATTCACGTGTCACATCGGCTCATCAATCAAAAGAAGGTGCCAAAAGGAGGAAAAAGTGCATGAGGTATTTACAGTGCGTCCACATATATGCAGTGGATCAAGAAAAAAAAAGAAAGAAAGCAGAGATTTAAGATGACGTTTCATCTGACGTTTAAAACGGCAAAAACGTTTACTTTTTAACGAGTTCTTTTAGTGTGGACATCTGTGCTTTCAGCTCCGATTCACAAATTTAATAAATGCCTCTCTTTGAAAAAAAGAAAGGCTTATACGTGTTTGTAATACTTTATTTTGTGACTAGACTAGACTAGTAAATAAAATAGCAAATTCATTAATTGTCATCAAAGCGTTCATATTTAAATGGTTGCCTTGTTATTTCTCACACTCATATCTAATTTAGTGTGACAGGTTAAAAATATATAAATAAACTTTTTTTTTTTTACATCGCACCTTCCAACAAAGTCTTGCAATGACCAAAGTGCTTTACAAAATAAAACAAGTAAATACAGAACACAAAAGAACAGTGCTAGTTAAAATACAACCACAATAAAAAGACAAAATAATATGATAGAATTTACTGACAGACGGTTTTAAGGTCATTTGGAAATTACAGTCTTGGTCCCAAGAAAGAGCGGTTATGTAGTCCTACAAATATCCTTGATTATTATGATATGATGGCCAACAAATACACGTTTTTCTATGCCTTCATTGTAACTTATTTTAATTAGCAAAAATCTAATTTAGAAAATGGGTACATTGATTGTTGGAAACCAGGCGTCTGGCTATCCATTTGAAGAACACAGCTGTCAGTGAATGTCTTTGGTTTTATTCCGTGTCTCTAGTGGCAAAACACAGTATTACAAGAACAAACACTTGGATAAGTCTTTCAACATTTTTTTCTCAATTGCCTATCGGGGCTTTCATAGTACGGAAACTCTGACAGACATGTGAGGGAAGAAAGAGGAAAATGACAGAATTAAGAAGGTGGAACCTCCTTATTGCTAAGTGGTAAGGATTGTTTGTTTCTTTATTGCTTTTTTTTAAACTGTCTGTTCTTTGATTTTAGAAATACCTCCTCATTTGTAAGACTATAAAACTTTGAAGGCAGCTTCTGTTTTATCTCCAAAAGATGATTGGTGGGGTCATTCAGAGTTGACAGCGTGAGCTACAGAAGTAAAAATTATTTATTGTTTTTAAAACCGTGATACAATTGTTCATAATCAAACGCATTAAACTATTCTTTATTTATTCAAATTCTTTAGTAATTAAATTTTCATCATGTCTGTTTTTGGTGAGAGGATTATGGTTAGAGTTGAAGTTAGACCTGGGAGGACTATAAGAGTCATAAATGATGTATTATTTATGTGGATGGAGGTTTTTTAATCCATTTACCTGTCAATATAATGTTCAAAGAAACTATCTAGGAATATTTTGATCTTTGGTTTTACTAGATATGACTCAGCATGTTTTTGGGAATGTGGTTCAGGCTTTTGTTTCAGCCTACTCTGCATACCCTGAACCAGAACCAAACGTGGAGAAGCAGCATTTAGTTCCTATGCTCCGCCTATCTGGAACAAACTTCCAGAAAACTGTAAAAGTACTGGAAGCCTGATATCTTTCAAATCAAGATTAAAAACACATTTGTTTAGGATTGCCTTCAATTGTTCTAGTTAAACTGTTTTACTGAAACATCATTTGTTCAAATTTGTCACCCAACTGTTTTTAATATTAGCTTTAAGTTTCCATTTTCCCATGTTTGTCTACATTTTTTCCCCAAGTGCTTTTATTCTGCTTTTATTTTACTCTATTTTAATCATGTAAACCAGTTTTCATTTCTTTTTGTACTGAAATGTGCTATAGAAATAAATCTGCCTTGCCTTGCCTTTTAAATGCAAAACATATTTAGTATTAATCAGATCTTGGCACTCTGGCACACCTTCATTAAGATAGAAAATCCCTGCAGCAGGAGTCTTTAATGCAAAGCACAGCTGTAACTGCTTTAACGTTAAAGCATTATTTCTACACATGCAGTGGACTTACGCTGCCACAAAACATAATCTAAGGATTCCTGCGCCTAGAATAAAAAATTTAATTGTTTTTTTTTTCATGTGTTTGTTTGAAGGTCCAATGAGATTCCAAATCATTTAGTGTGTGAATGTTGATTTAAAAGAAAAAAAACCACATACAGGGTGCAAAAACACAATGAGAAGTTTTTTCCAGTGCTTATTTGGTACGCTCCTGAAGTTTTACTAAGCGATATCTCAGTTCTAAGTTGGAACCGTACTGCTGAAAGTTATGGATGGATGGATTTCCCTTTTTCTATGCCGTTGCAGCTGATCATACAAGTTACTTTCTTAAAAAAAAAAAAAAAAAACTGCTACTTTCCACTTTCTGTGACTCCCATGAGTCCCACCGGGAGAGAGCAGAACATAGTTTTGTTAATTGAGTTTTAATTATAAAGACCTACGGAGCACTCTGTGAGGTTCCAGATAAAGAAAAAGTCATGGCGGGGGAGACTGCTGTGTTGAGGACAGGTGCCCTCTGCACGTCACGCCGGATCCGAGAGAGAGTGGGGGAGAAAAAAAATGGGTTGAGGCAAAGGTGACGGGAGCGTCTGAGTCACTCCCAGGAGAGACAAAGGCTCCTAATGCCGCACGCTTGGGGCCAAACAAACACAAATTTAATGGGAAATGAGAAACGCAGAGCACATCGCATCTTCTCTGACCAACACATACATTCAGCCTAAAATTTTTCAGAGCAGCTGCATGACAAAAAAAAGAACAACTTGATTCTGCAGCCAGAGAAGGTCATGCTGGGACGTTGTTTAGTACCTGCACAGTCACTGCCATCACACAACCTCAGGTGCTACTTTATGCACTCGACTCTCAGTGAGAAATCTCATCCTCTTCAACACCATAGGTCAGTTAATATTCCTCGTCTTCCCAATCTGCCCCGAGAGATGCATCCAGACTTTGTGCAGAAGTGTACAAACCTGAATGCAACGAGTTGTTAAAAAAAAAGAAAATCTACATTGTTTGTGTGATAAAGGTTTAGGGGAAATGGTATTAGGGGATAAAACATCTTTTTCACTGAATCTGAGCTGAGGTTTTATGCTGTCTTTGCCTTTTCTTTGTAGTTTTATTGCTTGAAAAGTATTTTATTAACAATATATCAGCATAATGTATGGGTCTTACTTCTTGTAGAAATATAGAAAGCAATGCAAACGTAATGACGATGATAAGATCTAAATCCAAATCTGGTATTTATTATATATAAAGATTTCTAGGCTCGACATGGAAAGAAAACACGGGATATACACGCCTTCTCTCGCATTTGACCAGTTATTGAGCTTAAGGTGAGATCCAGCGGTCAGACAGAAAGTGAGACAGTGTCTGCACAACGCCCGAGGGCTGGGTTTTTAATTGACTGGCTGCTCTCCACCAAATAGGTTCATGTATCCCTGTTTCCCAGTCGGTTAGCCTTTTCTCATGTGAGTCTGGCCCAACTACAGCCTTTTGAAATGGTTTTTCATTTCTCTTGAACCTTTTTTTTCTTAAAAAAACAACATTTTTTGCATGCTAATATAACCCCACTTTATTGTGTTTTGTTGGGAATGGATTATCTTGACCCCCCAGAAAGTTGTGCCTTATTATGATTTGGAAGGGAAATGACACATGGTTTTCAGATTGTTTTATAAATAAAGATGCGTTTAATTCAGCCCTGCTGAGTCTATGCCTTGCAGAACCGTCTGTCCTTGCAGTTGCAGCTGCACACCTTTTGAGGCGTGTCTCTTGCAGCTTTGCACATCTAGAGAATGAAGTTTTTATCAGAATTCACTCAAGCTGCTGCGGTCTCTCTCCCTCAGCCTGATTACGGTTGACACTTTCCACATGTGCTAAATTGCCCCACCTGCTGTCCCTTCTGTTTTCCTCCTCTATTTAGTCAGCCAGTCTGTCACAGCCTGTAACATCGTTTCTCACTGCATTGCTCTTAATTTACCTCCACCCATCTTCATATCAACTCTGACCAGGCATAAAAAAGTGTTTCCGTGGCCTTATGCAGCCACCATCCCGTTTAAGGCCAGGTGTATTCAGGCTGATGTGTGGTGTCTGGTTTCCTGCTTACAAAGCATCTTGCATGCAGATCAAAAAGCTCAGTTTCGTTATTATCCGACCAAAGCACCTAATTTAACACGATTGTTGTGTCCCTTACATGTCTGATCCTAGAATTTGTTATGGCTTTTTCTTCCAACGACTGTTTTCTTTTGCCACCTTTCTATAAAGGTCGGATTTATGGAGTGCAGAGCAAACAGCTGTCCTGTAAAACACTCTATACCACCTGAGTATGGATGTTTGCAACTCCCCCAGAGTCCACATGTCATGACTGCTTCTTTGATTAATCCTCCTCCCATTGAGTCATGCTTTATATGAGATGTTCAAGGCTTGGGAAATTGTTTTATAACCCGATCCCACTTTAAAAGTATCCGTAGCGTTACCCCCTGGCCTATCTGCTTTGTTACTGGGTCTTCATGATGCTGATGTTCACTGATGAGGTTTTTACTGAGAGGTACTGGAGTAAAGGAGGGTAAATAAAAATGCACACACAGATGCATTGTATTCAAATACATTTTGAAACATGTATTGTTCTCCTTCCACTTCATAATTACTCACCAATTCTAAATTTTAAATCCCATTGGCACACATTTAGATCTTTTGTTCAGTGGGTACGAGCACTTTAGCAAGGCACCGTATCCAAATGAACCACAGTTTCGCTTTCGTTTAAATGCTTTCACTTTCAGTCCAGTAAGGAGCCCTTGAATTAAAAATGTTGGCGCTACTACAGCATTGAGAGGATGTGGGCTAAATCGAAAAAAACAAATAAATAATCAAACAAAGGCTAAAAACTGCCCCCAGGGGACCAGGCTTATTGAGCTTTCTCGGTTTCCAGTAAAATCAATCAGAGGTAGCCAACCCAGACATTAGGAGAGATGCAGAAGAAGATATAGCTTCCTGTTTTTAAGCTTTTGGTTCAGAAATTAGTAAAACTGATTATTCTTGGTCAGTAATAAAAAGTGTCTCCATACATACTGATATACACTGCAAGTCATATTATTTTGATTCCTACCTTGCCTAATGCTAAAATCTGATCCTGACTCATATTACAAGTGCTTTCAATAGACACATTCAAATGATTTAAGGACTGATGTCAGTATTCCCTGAGAACTTTGACCTTAACAAAGCTGCTTTTTCAGGGAGGCACATTGTGAAAATATCTAAATAAATTTGGGTTGGATGAATAATATTCAGTGAATATTATTCTCGTTGTCTTTTTCATGAGGTTGGGGCAAAAAAAAGATAATTTATGGATATGGTTTACTATAACCAATACAACAATCGAGGGCTTCCAACTTGAAAAAGAAAATGGTATTTTAGAATAATAACTTTTATACTAATCCATATCAAATCTAAATCGTTAAGTTTGTTCCTTCATTTCCCATTTGTACTCAGACTTAAACGCATGGTCTGTTTTCTGCTTTGACCATTCCAATCTTCCAGGTATTTTGCACACTTTCATATCTTTACAATCTGGGATCTGAAATGACCTGCAGATGACCTAAATTCTCCTGGCAGGCTCTTCACTTATGTCCCTACGTGATTTACTCTCCCCATTTGATTCTGTGTGAATAATGTCAGCAACTCTTTCCAATGGATGCCTGTTCCTGCGAAGGACAGTTCTCTCTGGGTGCTTAACCTTCACACCAGAGGCAGGTGAACGGGATATGGGCTTTTTATGACAGCACAGCCTCGGGCATATGCGCTGAAGCCACAGGGCAGAGGGGCATGGTCCGAGAAGTGGGCCACATGCCAACGAAAAGGAGAATTGAGGGGAGGAGGGGGGATAAGCACCCAACTGAGAAAATGTTCCCTTTTAGCCCGTTTTGGCAGGAAAACGTCCCATTTATGCGCAAGAATAAAAGCTGAATTGAAGGAAATTGATTTCCATAGGATATGCCATGCATATACTATACTGTATATTTACAAAATTGGTCTTTGTGATTTTGCCTCATTGCAGCCTTACAGTAGCAAAATGCTTTTTGGTCAAATTTCAGCAGATTCAGTTCTCAAATTAGGGAAGACGTTACATCCTTGTTGTTTTGTTTGTTTGTTTGTTTGTTTGTTTTAACTTTTCCTTTACAAAATGACCATGTCCCTCTGCCAACGGTCAGTGGCGGTCATGCCGGGAAACAGTCGACATAAACACTTTGCCGACTGCAGTCGCTGCATTGTTGCGGCAGTGAATACTAATGAACAAGCTGCCAACCGGCTCGGTTTCTCTCAGGGTCACAGATCAAGAGGCGTCCCTTTTGATCCGCAGCCTTTCTGAGCGTTGCTGTGTGCAGGAGGACTCGGAGGTCACAGCAGCCTCCGTGGTTTCTGCCCCGCGTCCTCGTGCCGGACGCCGCTATTAGACGACGTCTCTGACTCAAGGGACCCATTCGAAGGGGGCGAAACCCAAGAGTCGCACAAAAAGGCAAACTCAGTTTAACGACCGCTTATTAAGTCAGAACAAAGCCGCAGCACGGTTGTGTGCAGAGCAGTTCCATTAACTCAGCAGCCGCTTTACCCTGGCCTCACCACCTCACTAGTAGCGGGCTGGACCTGATTTTTATTATCAGCAGTGCCCTAACTCTTTAAAGCAATGTTTCTTTTCTCCAATTAGTCAGATCACTTTGACATGATCCCATCGCGCTGTAGCTGCAGATATAACAACCGACCAGCGGCACTACTCAGGTTGGCCCTGTTGTTTACCCAACGTTCAACTGATGCAAACAAACCTACAATGAAAATAGTTCCCACCGCCCCCTCCACCACCTGAGCTGTTGAAACAAGACAGGGCGGATCTATGCTGTCGTTTTGTTTACACCCATTCCTGACCCCGCAGTCTAAACGTTGCGGTTCAGTTGTGGCTCGTCAGAGCCGGGCAACATTTTTTTTAACTGGTTGTGGTCCAGTTTTGGTGGGTTTGTGTAAACGTTTGCCTCAGTTTCCTGTTCCTACATGTGAGATAAGTGGCACTTGGCTCGGCCTTGGACTGATGCAGCCCATCTGCTTCAAGGTTCAACTTGTATGTTCAGAAATGCTGCTTATTTGGATTGTTGTTGCTTCTGAACTCTGAAATCAACTAGACATTTTTTCTTGACACAACAGCTACTCACTGGATATTTAATCTTTTTTTTTTACCATTCTTTGTGAACCTGAGAGACCTGGCTTGTGAATCGTTAGTCATTTTCTGTCTCAAACATTTAAGGTTTGAGACAGAGATCTGACAGATCTTAATCATAGTCTTTTCCATCTGACTTGTGTTCTACAGAGAAAAAGTCCATCAGACTTGACGGAAATGCGCCAGAGAAGGTTGAGAATTAAACTCCTTGTAGATAAAACAATTAATGAAATACTCTGTCTTCCTGGCACCAACAACCTAAGTCTTTACTGTTTTTACTCTGATTAAACATTGTGTTTCCACCTCATCTAGATACGTAAATGCAATATGTCACTATTGTTTGATTTGTTGATCTACGATTGAACAATAAAGTGTTTTATGAATATATTTTACAACATAAGTTACAGTCACAGCTTCCAACAGCCTATAAAATAGTTGAATCTGCTTAATTCTGCAGGGAGAGCGTCAAAAACCCAACTAAATTACAGTAATACTTTAATATGATTTATTAGACAAAAGATATGTAAAAGCAAATGTGCATTTATGTAATCCAAATCACAGTTATGTATTTTATATTGTACTTTGACTGATCAAGCCTTTTTCTTGTTGCCCACATGTACAGGTGTTTGACATTGGTGCATGCCATTTAAAGGCGCAGTAAAGGTAAAGAAAAAGTGGAAATCAATTCTCATGAGAGACATTGGAGCTCAGCTGCATGTAAAGACAATTCACCAGCGTTACGACAGATGAACTGCAGGCATACATACTGAGCGGCGTTCCAGTGGCGCCACTCAGCTTCATAAGGTTACATTTATAAATATATTTAAATACGTTTACATATTTACACGTTGTTTTGCCTCCTTATCTGGGTTAGTACTGTATTTCTGAAATTTCTTTATTTTTTTTTTTATTTCCAGTCAGTTGGGTACACCCTCTTTTAATCTTTGTCCAATAAAAGAAAACCACAGATTTCAGGATTTGTGAGACACTTGTCAGGCGGCTCACCTGTTCCAGCTTGTCTTTATGCCGTAGGACGATGGTTGCAGAGTAGCCCTGCTGCTGGATGGCGCTGAAGCTGCTGCTTTTCACCTGGGACACACAGGCCAACGGTGCTGGGGGGTCTTCATCTTGTCCCTCCAGCCGAATATCGGCTGACAGCTCCATCGATGACCTGTGGACTGATGCCGTCCGGTGGGGAGGAAGTCCCACTCTGATGTGCACACACGGGAATTCTGTCACTCCTTGCTCTCCTTTCTTATCTGTTCAATCTAGCTTTCAGAAGCTGAATAAGCTCCCCGTGCTGCCTGACGCTCAGCACGCACCTCGCTTGTTTGTAGCCAGTACACCAGAACATGCGCGCTCTCCGACACTCACAGAGGAGGGTGTGTGTGTGTGTGTGTGTGTGTGTGTGTGTGTGTGTGTGTGTGTGTGTGTAGGCAATGTAATACAGCTTCCCTGGCGGGAGGAGGGAGACAGTAGGCTCCCGTCTGCTCTTCTACTGGATGGAGGTGCAACAAGAGCTGCCAACTGACTAGTACAGCAGTCTCTGATGGGGAATAATCTGATAGATAAAAGTGTGAGGATACATTCCAGCTCAACGTTATATGTTCACATAATTTGATTTATCTTTTACAAAGATTTGCTCCTCCTTACAAACACTTCACTGCATGGAGGCACAGAAAGGGCCAGAAAAAAAAGCGTAGCCTCTGTTTCCGCAACACCCTGTGCAGAGAGCGAGAGACACACAGAAGAATAAATCAAACCGTGATGGCTCTTTTTATTACGTTTTTCGTTGAAGTAGTCACCATCAGTGCTGCAGGAAAAACTGACTGCAAAGATTCACCACAAAGCATGCGTCAGCCTCTGCTACCTAGTCCAAACTTCTTGTTCATGTTATTTTTCTTGCTGCTGTTGTTGATTAGGGACGTCCTGATCAAGATCTTTTTTTGCCACAAATTGCCAACCTCAGTCATTTCGAGATAGGCAGAGAAGTGTGATTTATATAAAATAAAAACCATACATATGATTTTCAACAGCAAAGCCTTAAAAGAACTGGCCATACCAAGACTGAAAGTCAAACTTAAATATACTTAACCCTGTAATCAATATGCATGTTATCTAAGCCATTACAAGGCCTTTGTTGGGCAATACCATGAAGCTTAGAACTCCACACTACTCCAGACATTTTCAATTGAGGAAGCTTTCTGGATGGGAAGCGAAACGTCTTCGAACTTCAAAAATAAAAGTCCAGTTGTTTTTTTTTTAAAAAATTTTTTTTTTGGAATGACCATGACCTGGTTGACTGAGAATCTTCACCAGCATGTTGCTAAGTATGGCTAACGCATTCGAAGAACCATTACTTGTGTTTTATCGCCATTTTTGTTTCACAATGTTCTTCAAAGGACTTTAGTTGTATTATATGTGGCCGCAGAAAATCCCTCAATGTTAAAAACGGCACTAAGTTCATTTGACTATGAAAAACACATAGAATGATGTAATGAAAAGACGGAACTTTTCTTCCAGGGAATCCCTGGCTCATGCCGGTATAACAGAGATCGTTAGAATTTAATGCACAGGCACAACATTAAGGCTGCTGACAAATTTATAAACCGCAAAAGAAACAAAATGTAGGGGCTGTCAATGATCTGTTCATTCACTGCACTTTCTGCCGTTGTTTGTGTCAGCAGAGTAGTAGGAGAGCCAATCCCCTCCCAACTCCTCCCCAGCCTTCGCCACAGCCGACAGCATTGTGAGCCGATCAAACCCCACGCCAGTCTCCCCGCGCAAACCTTAACCATCTCACTCTGAACCAATCATACAACCTAAGATCTCAGGATGCGCATGTTGAATTTCAAAGAACATCGCACCACCAGCCCTGCGTCAGATTGGCGACCTGTCCAGGGTGTACCCCGCCTCTCGTCCAGTGAACGCTGGAGATAGGCACCAGCAACCCCCGCGACCCCATGAGGGATTAAGCTGGTCAGAAAATGGATGGATGGATCGCACCACCAGTGGCACGCCGTGATAAGGACACTGTTTTCAAGTTTCCACAGTTTCCGTGTAAATGAAGATTGTAATTAGAAAGTTTTTTTATATAAAAACATTAACAGAAAGAGAACAAAAGTATCGTATTCAATGAATCCCTGTCAGGCAAGGGGCAACATCGATGTGTCGGATTTTGAGTCTTGGGTAGTAGACCGGCGTGCGGGCAAGAGTTCTGTAGTCTCATATAGATTGAAGGTGATTTATTAAATAATCAAACATAATAAAGCTTACAGGGAGGTAGGTGAAGACAAGAACCAGAAAGACAACAAGATGCAGACCAGAACAGGGGTAGCATGGAGGACCTGACACTGAGTGTGGCTAGACTGGCTGACTATATAGAGGAGAAAATATAAGGGAGAGCAGGTGGGGCAATTTAGCACATGTAGAAAGTGTAAAGGTAATTAGGATGAGGGAGAGAGAGGGCAATGATCTGACAGAGACAGGAGGAGAACAGAATATAATGGGAATACATGATGAATGACCGATTATGATAGAATACACCAACTAAACTCAAGACAGGCAGGAAGATGGGGATGAAACAGAAACAGGAACAAACTACTGACATCATAATAAACACAAAACTATCGTCAGGAACCAAATCTACAGATAAACAATAATAAATAAGTCCGTCCGTCCGTCCGTTGTCTTCCGCTTATCCGGGGTCGGGTCGCGGGGGTAGCAGCTTCAGTAGGGAGGCCCAGACGTCCCTCTCCCCAGCCACTTGGGCCAGCTCCTCAGGAGGAACCCCAAGGCGTTCCCAGGCCAGCCGGGAGACATAGTCCCTCCAGCGTGTCCTGGGTCTTCCCCTGGGTCTCCTCCCAGTGGGACGTGCCTGGAACACCTCTCCAGGGAGGCGTCCAGGAGGCATCCTGACCAGATGCCCGAGCCACCTCAACTGGCTCCTCTCGACGTGGAGGAGCAGCGGCTCTACTCTGAGTCCTCCCCGGATGACTGAGCTCCTCACCCTATCTCTAAGGGAGAGCCCAGACACACTACGGAGAAAACTCATTTCAGCCGCTTGTATCCGGGATCTCGTTCTTTCGGTCACGACCCAAAGCTCGTGACCATAGATGAGGGTAGGAACGTAGATCGACCGGTAAATCGAGAGCTTCGCCTTTTGGCTCAGCTCTCTCTTCACCACAACGGATCGGTACAGCGCCCGCTTCACAGCAGACGCTGCACCAATCCACCTGTCGATCTCCCGCTCCATCTTCCCCTCATTCGTGAACAAGACCCCAAGATACTTGAACTCCTCCACTAGGGGCAGGACATCCTCCCCAACCCGGAGAAGGCACTCTACCCTTTTCCGGTTCAAGACCATGGTCTCGGATTTGGAGGCACTGATTTTCATCCCGGCCGCTTCGCACTCGGCTGCGAACCGCTCCAGTGAGAGCTGTAGATCACGCCCTGATGAAGCCAATAGGACCACGTCATCCGCGAATAGCAGAGACGCAATCCTAAGGCCACCAAAGCGGATCCCCTCAACACCTTGGCTGCGCCTAGAAATTCTGTCCATAAAAGTTATGAACAGAATCGGTGACAAAGGGCAGCCTTGGCGGAGTCCAACTCTCACCGGAAACGAGTCCGACTTACTGCCGGCAATGCGGACCAGACTCTGACACCGGTCGTACAGAGACCTGACAGCCCTTATTAAAGGGTCCGGTACTCCATACTCCTGGAGTACCCCCCACAGGATCCCCCGGGGGACACGGTCGAATAATAAATAAGTGCAAAACATAAACAGACTGCTGGATCCCCAGGAACCTAAAACGAAGTAATCAACACGATGAAGCGATGATTGGTCTATGCTAGCCCCCAACAAGACTGCACATGGAGCTCGACATGGACCGCGGAACGCATTTCAAATTGGTCGGGCCCATCAGTCCGGCGCGCATGCGCGAAAAACCCGGATGAACGTGAACTACCCATTTATTTAACTTTTTTTCTGACGTTCCAGCACACACGCCCCGTATTTATTTCCACTTACAATCATGATATTACAGCTAACACAATATTTACAGAATAAATATACTTTAAAAAGAAAAGTCAAACTCACCCCTGCTCTAAATATTCCCGAAATTCCCGTCTGTCATTATGCTGGATGAAGTCCCTGGCTATCCTCCAAGCATCCACTGTGGTCAAAAGATCCCTGTGTGTGTGGGCGCACATCAAGCTATTTAGTCTTTTCTGGGTCATTGTTGATCTCAGATAGGTCTTGATACGACGGAGAGACGAGAAACACCTCTCAGCACTTGCAGTGGACACAGCCTTAAAGCTAGCTAAGCTAACGAAGCAAACGAAGTAGCGGTCATTTTGTTTACATCACATGACACAATCAGCCAATAGGGTAGTTCACGCGTGATGTCAGCGCTACGTCCAGGTCCGGCGTGTAGACACAAAGAGTACTGTTCTCGTCTACTACATGACAAAACGGGTGTTTTAGAGCGTACTTTTAGTTAGTTTATTTTTGGAATCTAAGCAATGCCTACGACTTGTTGTGCTCCCGGTTGCACACATAGGCATTCCAAATCGTTGGATGTATGTTTCTGTCGTTTACCGAAGGAGGAAGGACGAAGAAAGAAATGGATATTTTCAATGAAAAGAGCGCTGGCAGACACTCCCAATGGACTGGGGGAGCCATCATAATACGACAGAATTTGCAGTCTACACTTCATCTCCGGTAAATACCACTTAATTCTGCTCTAGTTATTGTTCTACTTAAATAGCGGCGGAGGGGAGGTGGCGATCGCCACACAGGCCGGAGAAGCGGCTGCTACAGTTTCTCTGTTTGCATCCGCCATTGTGTTTGCCTTTTGCCTACCAGTCGCGCATGCGCGAAAAACCCGGATGAAAACAATAGCAGTGAACTACCCTATACATTTTTAGATGGGATGATTTATCGCTTTCTCATTGGAGAATGATGCTGCTGCCATAGACTACTGTGCATTTGAAAAAATAGCTATTGAATAATTTAATTTTATTTATATATATTGTTTTACATGTTTGATCATCAAACCCTACCGGCCCTACCGGTTCCGCGGTCCTTGGAGCTCGATCCGAGCTCAGTTATGCTTTTCAGCATAAAGAGTGAAGAGCACCGTAGCGGACGCAGCACCTATTTAGTTATGAGCAAGTCACATAATAAATTACCCTTTCGGTTTAAGTAAGTTGCAGAGTATTTAAATTATACAACAGTGAACTTGTATGTCCTGTATATGGACTATGTGCCGGCACGTCACATAATTGAGGTGCAATTAGCAGAATATAGCCTTTATGAGTGAGGAACATGTGAGCGCCAAATGACCAGTCAAACGAAAAATATAAATTTACTCTTAACAAAAAACAAAAACCTAAATAGATTCATACCAGTACAGGTTGTGAAGTCATTGTCCTCGCCAACACTTGGTTCAGCCTCTCATTGGCATTCGTCACGGCTCACTGGACGGAAATAAAAGTTTCATCCACAACAGTATTTACTGACGCTAGTAAATCATCCCGAAACTCTGATCCCAATGCCAGCCCTCCATGTTTATAGTTGGTCTCACCACCTATTGCCAGAAATTTAGGACTCTGAGGTCTCTCTCTCATCCACTGCTGTCAACCAAATGTTTTGAACACATTTGTCCTCATTACTGCATACAAGAAGCTGGACACATTCAGCTTACTTTCCATTGATTGTGTTCTTGTTTCTGTGCTCAAGATCAAAAGTTAATAATTATATTGCTTCACAATTTATAGAACAAACAAAAGATTTCAATAATGTAGGAAGTCACTGTGAACATATGTTTGTTCAGGGGCAACTTGTGTTCTAATAAGGTTTTATCACAACGTTTCTATGACTCTATCTGAAACACAAACTTTCACATTGCTGACAAAGTGTTTTTTTTTCTTCTCCTCCTATAGTACTCCCCTCCAATACCAGGAGAGCAAATGTGCCATCAATAATATTCCATCAATAAGAAAGAGTTGAATATGTAAATGCACAAAGAAGATGTAGCATCATTCGTCTTTTTCAGCATGAGGAAACAGAGGTGTTAGATCATCAGTGACATCTTCAATTTCACTGAATGCGACACGGCATAGATCTTTAAATCCATATTAATTTCCGTTTTACCTAGCGAAGCTTACATTGTTTATGTAAGGTTCAGAAAGAGCTGCTAAATAAATATTCCTGCAGTATTGACTTTATAAAAATCCAACTTTTAAACTGATTATTTTATTCAGTGGGAAAAGTATTACAGAATTCAAATAAGTTGTTTTTGTTGTTATTTGAGATAGTTGACCTTTTTTATTTTCAAAATCTCTCCTCAGTCCCAGTGTATGCTCCTCTCCCTTCAGCTTATCCCACCAAGCTTCTCAATGATTTAGTTCTGGTGACCTAGATGAAGTGGAAACAAAAGTTCAAGCTGGAAAACTCAACGAGCGCCAAATAACCTTTCTAATTTATGTCAATAAATCTCCCTAATTGCCTTGTTTTGTCTGAGTCTCTCCCGATTCAAATAGGCTTAGAGGGTTGATATTGTGTTGAAATCATTTCTTTATTGATTTGGACAATAATCTTGGATCATTTGCCCGCCTGAAAATTGTATGATGGCCCTTTTTCAGTTTTCTGATGTGTCCCCCAAATCTTTGTTTGAAAATAATGACATCATACTCAATATTGTTTCCGGTTTCAAGAAAAACTGCCCCATGGATCACAGATTCTCCACCTTACTTAACAGTGAAGATGAGGTTATTTTTCCACATATTGATTATTTTCTCCACACCAGACCTACATGTAGTGGGGTTGTTACACGAGGAGCTGAGTTGCTTATTATCGCATATTACTCTATATATATATAATATATATACATATATATATACATATATATATAGATGTATATATATATGAGATATATATATAATTACATAAATATACATAGAGAGATAGATGATATCATATAATATATAATATAATAATGAGGATATATAGAATATACTATCTCTCTACAGATATATATAGATATATCTCTCTCTCTCTCTCTCTCTCTCTCTCTCTCTCTCTCTCTCTCTGTCTCTCTCTCTCCCTCTCTCTCTCCCTCTCTCTCTGTCTTCTCTCTCTCTCTCTCCTCTCTCTCTCTCTGTCTCTCTCTTCTCTGTAGATCTCTCTCTGTCTCTCTGATCTCTCTCTCTCTCTCTAGAGATCCTCTCCCTCTCTCTCTCCACACCTCTCTATCTCTCCCCATCTCTCTATCTATCTGTATATCTGTCTCTCTGTCTCTCTCTCTCTCTCTGTCTCTCTCTCTCTCTCTGTGTGTCTCTCTCTCTCTTCTCTCTCTCTCTCTCTCTCTCTCTCTCTCTCTCTCTCTCTCTCTCTCTCTCTCTCTTTCTCTCTATCTGTCTCTCTCTCTCTCTGTCTCTCTCTATCTCTTTCTATATCTGTCTCTCTATCTGTCTCTATCTATATATATCTTTATATATATCTATATATATATATATATGTGTGTGTATGTGTATATATATATGTGTGTGTATGTATATATGTATATATATGTGTATGTGTATATATATATATATGTATGTGTATGTATATATATATATATATATATATATATATATATATATATATATATATATATATATATATATATATATATATATACACACATATATATGAGTACTAGCAATAAAGGTTTTGAATAAAGTTCTTAATGTGTTTTTTTATCTAAATGTACTCAAATTAAATATTTTATTTTTCTGCTTTTTTGTTGTCAGTGATTATGCTGTTTCAAACAAAAATGTTTTTTTGAGGCTGTTTAAACACTTTTGCTAAGGCATCTAATACCCATGAAAGGCTCTGTGCAGAACTGTAGTATCTAAACTCCAGCCACAGACAGACCAAAGGAGAACAGCTTATAAGAACAATATAATACCACTTCAGATGCTAGTATAAATATACAGCACTTCCCCATTTCACACTGTCTCTATCTCACATTCCAAAAACTGTTCATAAACCCCAAATCTATAGCTTATAAAATATTTCTGGCAAAAAGCTATTCATACTGAATAAAAGTGGGAAATAAATTCTAAAATATATTTTTCTCCATTTAAATAATAACAAAAGCATTCCAAAAGTAGCTCATGAAGATCATGCATTTTATTGTAAACGAGACAAACAAGACATATATTGCAAGGTCAACATTTAACCCAACAACATAAAAAAATCATAAAAACATAAAAAAACAAACATCTTCATATGCTCAAACAAATTTGCAGAATTATAGAGAAAGCGTGCTGAGCACTCAGGTTCATCTCTATTAAAATTGTTTTGACTAAATGTTATTTCAGCAGTTCTTATCAGGGTACATTCAAGTGTAAACATTTGTATGAGGCAAGACATCGGAAAGCCTATAATCTTTACATAGGTAACTGTTTGGTTGCATTATTAACAGGAAAATGTAGCTGCAGGACTTGGAGGTATAGTCCCCTGTCTATGCTGGTTCTAACACATTTTGTTTGCGTTTATTGTTCATGTCCTGATAGCCGGTGTTAAACCCTGCTTTTGGTAAAAGAAATAAACATGGTGAATGTGTGTCATTTAGGAACGCCATGTCCTGGTCCCGCAAAGATTAATACAAAAAATACTAGTTTTTCAGCACTTCAAACGTGCAAAGACACAAACTCCACCTCCTTCTCTTAATTTCTTACCATCTCCACTGATTGTTTGATCCAGGGCACTTGTGACAAAAAAAAAAAAAAAAAATGTTTGCAAGAGAAAGATCCTCTCCATCAGCCACATTTGACTTTTATAGTTTCTAAAAACAACCAGGTTCTGTTCTGATACACTGAATTTTAAGGACTTTAGCACAAAGAATGCAAATGAAGAGAGCTTCTGATGTAACTGCAGATACCCTGCATGCAGTGGCGGCTCGTCAGTAGGGGGCACTATGGTGCAGCTCCATCAAATTTGCAGGAAAAAAGTGCGGACACAGTAAACATAAATTACACAGTAAAAATTATCACATCTGTTGTCTCACAAAATGTGTCTGGTTTTTGATTTTTTAGCATTCCTGTTAAATTTTGGGTTTATTTAGGGCTATTTTTGTGTATGTCTAAACCATGCATTTCCATGGCGAGGAGCGACGCACAGATGACTGTGTACATATGTCCTAACACTTTTGGCTTCCATGTGACTTCATGCTGGTCTCTGTTTGGTTAGTTAAAGATTCTCCTTCATCTACTGAGATTAATTCACGATGCCTGCCAATCAGAGTCACACCCCTGGCAGCTAAACTGTGCAAATGTCACTCAAACATAGAAATGCAAAAGGAAGAGTCAGACTACAACGACAGGACAGGGGAGAATGGTGATAGTGAAAGAAAAGTATTTTTTTTTTGTTTTTTTTTTTGCAAATTAATACTTTCACAAAGCATTTGCTGGAGAAAAAAAAGCTGATAAAGGAACTTGGACCGGACCGACCAGACCTAAAAATCCAATAGCAAGAAAGTTACCACATGGTCGGATTTTTGTTCAAGTACAGTTTACTGTTGTGTGATAATCCCTGACCTCTTGTGCCCCCCGCACCCAATTATTCTTTTTTTAAGCATTAGCCGCCACTGCCTGCATGCAAAACATTGTAATGGAGATTTTTAATAGTAAATTAAACAAAGAGTAAGACCGATAAACAGGGGAGGAAAAAAGGGAAAAGTCCTTTATATTTATTTAAATAAATAACTCTATGACAGCAAAGAAGGACACTTATTTTACTCATATTCCTTTTGGTTTCTGTTCTGATACAATTAGATCTCTTTAAAGGGCAAATATCACACTTTGGAGCCATGAAACCACTAAATGTTCAGAGAATGAAGCATAAAACATACTCCAATTAGTCTTTTCATTGTGTTTCAAAGCAGTATGTTTTTGACCACAAAACAAGCCTTTGAAGCCACAACTCTGAAATTAGCAAGTAAGTATTGTATATGGATGATGACCTATAATCTGGATGCTACATTTCCAGTGCCATACAATTTCACATAGGGTACAGACTGTCTTTTTGTAATAAAATTACGTTTTTAACACAAATATGTGTGATCTCTTATTGGAAACAGAACAATTATGGAGTAAGCACTTTTGCAACAAATCATCTATACAGTAGTCATTAAAGCAGGGAGTCAGCAGCCAGACCACTGAGGAAACTGCAGCTGTTTGTAGCATAACATTTATTAGGTATGAAAATGCTGTCTTTTACAGCGTTTTTCCACTTTGTGTTCGTGCTTTTTCAATATCAAACATCTAATCATGCTCACAGATTGCATTAAATCATTACAGTATCTGCCTAGCTCAACCAATTAACTTGATGCTGGTAGTTAAAGTTATAAACAAAACCCTTACAGATACCATCCAAATGTTTGAAATCAGAGAAAAAAAAAGAATAAATTTAGAGGAAGCCATATGTTTTTAAAGCAAGAAATAAAACAAATGTTAAAAAAAGATGTGTATCAGTTACCGGAGTTAATGTGTTGAATTTGTTTGATGATAAATAGAAAACATGTGATACTCTGCAACGATTTAAGTTTCTACTGAAGAAACAAAAATGCTTCCTCCCTACATAAGGGAGGTATAATTTGTAAATCTTGATTTATAACAAAAAAAAAAAACAGATTTTTTTTGTATGTTTAATAAATACCTAGTATAGTAAAGGGTAGAAATGACAGGCTAAGACTTTTCTGCCACTTTGGCAGAAAAGCGGCAGGGGCAATTGTTTCACTTTCTTATTGGAAATGAAACAAATGTAACAAACTTTATTCTTTGGATCTGGGCCAAATGAAGGGAAGGCTTTTTGACAGCAGCTGCCATCTGAGTAGTTAGAAGTACTTTAAGTTTCCTTCCATCCACCACATGTAGCATGAGCTTGCACTGACATTTTAAGGCAGGCTTTGGATGTTCTTGGAATACTGCTTTGACAGCTACGTTACTATGGTGCAGTTAAACACACACCAGTAAAACATAGACCAATTGAGTACACACAATACAGAGACTTGCGCACTAATGTAAAGTACAGTAGGTTATTCTTGTAACACAGTTGGTAGGAGAAAGGGAAGTGTGGGAGTAACAAGGATCAGTTAAAAGGTCTCTCTGAATGCTGCCACAGTTTTAGTGTTTCAAATTTTAGTATTTGGTCCCACCACTCACCTTCCACTGTGGTGAATCTCAGGCAGAATGGACTTGCAACAGGCTGCTTTTATTCCCTCTACAGGTTGCTGGTTTGCTAGGTCTCCAAGATACTCCTCTCAGACATAATTTCTCATTACCTGACACTCAAAAATAGGTTTCCTCTTTATAAACTTAATTTTCAGCAGGAGATATTAGGATCACAAGTTTTGTCTTGGCTGCACATTGACTCTCTGGTCACAGTCAAACTGTAACATCATCTCTCTTCAACACCTTTTAGCTACACTGGCCTTTCTTTTCACACTTTTTTCTTTATAACATTTCTTGATTTTGGTCCTGGAAATCTGTATAATTATGAACAGCTACAAGCATGAACGCAACCGAAAGGGAGAAGTAGCGCATAAGTGGTAAAAAAACGATGATATGTGCCCTTTAAATTAGGATTCTGTGTCTGCCTTGCTATTGTGTCCGTAAAATGGATTTGAGGTCACCTTTATTAAAGTCTAAGACAACCATAGTTTTCTCCCCCAACAAATTCTAGAAGGATATTTGATGAAAATGAGCTGCAACACAAAAACACATGGCTCATTGTAAATACTTTAGTCTCTCCGATGGTCTGCAGACCCAAAACGACACATTTGACAACACAGTCAACAGACCTTACCTCGACAAAACATTCCCTCACCTCCCTATATCCTCAGTGAGAGAAAAAAAGCCACCGAAATAACTAAACCCCACACCGAAGTCCCTTCCAAGGGTGTCCTGTCAGGTCTTATATAAAAGAATCGTTGGATATTATTTACTTTAGGATGTAACACCCTTGTGAGGGTCTTGCGTTGTCTCTTCTGTATGCTCTGAGGATCCACGGGGTTTGCCAGAAAATCCGTCAACTCTGGGTGTTGACATTGTGCTGGATGTCTTTGTCTCTGCTCCGGAATGCAACGCCGGCGCCCCCTGCAGAGTCCCGGGACCGGTCTTCTGGTCACTCAGAGGACTCGTCAGACCCAAGCTGGAAAGGGCGTCCAGAGTGCCATCTGGGTCCACCATCATATCAATAGCTGTCCGTTTGGAGCAGAACAAGCATGTGAAATAAGCCCAGCGGCATTTAACAGCAAGCGCACCACAGACATGACATACAAATATCTTCCTATGGCAGCTAATTTTTTCTAGTTTTTGTTCTGAAAATGAGAAATGATTACATCCATACCTGAAAGTTGCTTCTCCACCCTCTTCAGGTCTTGAATAATCGTTGAAATCTCCTGTTAAGAACATAATTTAAAAAGATCAAAGCTGCTTGAGGATGTGATTAACGAAGTAGGAGCTCATGCCCTGAACAAATCAGCTCAGTTAATTTATTTATTTATTTATTTATTTTTAGCTGCAGAGAAAGATTTGGAACAGAGCCCTTTACAAAAAGTAATGCTTTACAAGCTTTGTGACTTGATCAGACATTTCTCTTCCAGGTTCATGTAAGGACAATCTGGGTAAAATATATGTCTCTCTGCCCCAGTGAAAGGTTTTATGGGCTCAAGCTTGTAACTCTATTTTTCCCTTCTTATTTTGTGGTGGTCTCTTATCTGAAATAAGCACTGAATCAGAGTCCAATTACAATGCCTCTCCAAAGTATTCATTGCTATTTCAGTTCTTCAGCATTTTGTCACTTTGCAACCTAAAACATCAATGCACTTTATTAGGATTGTGGTGGATGCGAAAGAAGCGAGCCTGCTGCCTCTTTTCTCTTTTAAACTTCACTTGATGTGAGTTGTTTATTCTGTAGCACCAAAAACAACTGCCTATTTTAGCCATCTATGCCTTAAAAAACAGGAAAATCAAAATCTCTTAAGTAACAGTAACCTTAAACTTAGAAGAACCCAAAAAAATTAACATGGAAAGGAAAATCATGTGCAAATGACCTCCCTAAAGTCATAGAGTAGTAAATACTCCCCAAATAAATTCCCATAGTTTTCCACATTAAAAGGCATAGATTTTCTATATCATAACTGGGATATTCTCTGGCAGAAATCTGCAAGAAAATAAGCTCAGAAATCAATTAAAAATGTGATTAAAGTTTAATATGGTACATTTCCAGTGACAAAAAAATAACTTTAATGATGTAAGCAAGAACGTAGCAGTGTAAATTTAACACAGCTACGTTCTTACCTACAAACACACCACAACCAACAGACTAATTCTATTATACTTACACCCAATAAAGGAATTGGAATTTTTTGAATTGCCTTCTTGTAGAAAGCAAGCTTAAAGAGCATGCTGTATAATCATATAACTGTGACATATAACTGTGTAAAACCAACAGATTTGTCACCTTGTTGGAGCTCTTGAGAACCAAGGAGTCATGTTGTGCCTGCAGTTTCGTCTCAATCTCATCCCATTTTCGTTCCTTATCCTTGAAGAGGATCCTGGAGGCCGAGTTGGGATAAAAATAGATGAAAGTACAATGGAAGAGACATGCTTAATATAGCTATTGTTAGAAGTATAAGCTGACAGTTCAAATAATTTCTTTCTGGCAGTGCCTGCAGATTGTAAAACCCAAAAACCTTTGAGCTGTCATCCTAATGAGAAAATGTGCTTCTGGTTGACAAAGGAAACCTAATAAGAGTCTGCTGGTCGGTCGAGTTGTTACAGAAAACTCAGACAGGAACATAAACGCACTTTATACAGGAATATTTTTCTGTGTTAACAGCCTTATCCTGCATTTGGTCTTTTTTGAGAATTGAAGTTGCACCCAAACTAAGCCGTTACCTTGCAAGACTTACCTAACTTTGCAGGTAGTTTTGTCCACGGACTGCCGTATTCTGGTCGAAAGTTGAGTCACAGAAGCCAGCAGCACGTTGTCAAGGTATAGCTGACGGATAAAGATGAAAAAAACACCATTAATGCTGTAACGCTATTTGTTCTGATGGGGATGATGAGAGTTGCAGTTCGTTTCTTTACATTTTTTTACACTAAACCCCAGTTTTTGACATCGGAATAAACACGCGGATTGTGTAAAGTGAAGCTATTTGCTGTGCTTTGCATCGGAACAACGACACAAACATGACTTTTTTTCATCCTCAATTAAATACCTAGAAATTAATTTGACTGGGAACAGCATTTCAAACACATATTCTTTTCTCCACAGGTTAGCCCAACTCCAACATGGAGCCTGTGCACAGCATCGTTTGCTTGTATCGCTGATCAAAGACGTGAAGTGTGGGCTTCTGTCGCCTGAAATCAGACCTGTTTGCAACATCAGCTGGGTGGTTTTCATTGATGAATGTGACTTCATGACCATCAGTAAATCAAACTCATCTAATTCCACATGGTTAAACGGAACACAAAATCACACAGCCATTTTGACAGTTAGCCAATTAAAGATGCATGACCATACATGGCGTTAACACATATCTAATTATGAGTGGAAGATGTCACTGCTGGGCTAGAATCTGTCCCAATGATTTGTCAAATGCATGAAAGCTGTCAGGGGAAAATCGCCTGACTCTCAGCATGACAAACTGAGACAGCCGAGCAGAACTGATAATGATACACTTAGTTTATACGAGTTATTCTTTTTTCTTTATAATGTGGTAGCATGAGGTAATGAAAGGGTGAAAGTTCATGTGTTCTGCTTCTTAAAAACAGCCTTAAAAGAGATGCCACCACCATGTTTCACAGTGAGGAGCGTGTGTTCAGGGTTTCTGCCACACATAGCATATTTGAAAGCCATATCTCATTTTAGTTCCACTAAAACAACAAAGCGTAATTTTGTGTTGGCCTTACACATAAAATCAGCTGATTACCATAAGATTTGTGGTTGAAATGCCACAAAAAAAGGGGAAAAGTACTGTATGTGGTTATGTTTTAATGTTTCATTTGAAAGATAAGCAGCTGCTTTTTATACACTGCTCTGTGTTAATATCCAAGCAATTAAGATATTATAAATGAGGTTTGTTCACATTGAAGAACAGCGTTGCAGATTAAATTTGCACCAGGTCTTGAACTCTACTTGCAAAGGGCTTAAATGCCATGACAGAGGGGTGTCTCTAGTGGCACCGTGGGGTTTAATATATATATATATATATATATATATATATATATATATATATATATATATATATATATATATATATATATATATATATATATATATATTAACATTCATTCAGATGAAAAGCAACTTGTGAAACTTTATAGAAATGTTAACACAAAACATAAACTGTTTAAACAGTAATTTGTAATTTGATTGAATTGAATTGCATCCTGCCTTATTCATATAGTGTCAGATCACAATAATTGTAATCTCAACAAACAGGGTCCAGTTATATAGAATCCAAACCAGTCCAAATTTTCTTCAAATCAGTCTGATTTATTCCCACACAATGAACTTTCAAAGTGCTTTCAGCCCAATATGATGTACATTAATGCACGTTACAGTCAAAGTCAGTGGATCAAATAAAGGCAACTGGAAAAATCATTCAAAGGAAGCCAAAGTGATTGCACTGAATTATTGACTTTGCTGCTATCTGTCCTCCTCAGCAAGCCCCCATAAGTCAAAAAGCTAGTGCGAACGTACAACAAACTCTTAGATAATAGGGCTCAAACTCACATCGTCTCTATTCCAGGTCTGGCGACGGATGGAGCGAGAGCTCTGTTCGTTTGAGCTCCGTTTTCGAAGCGCTACAGTTCGCCCGTCCGCTGCCAGAATCCTGCTCTGCTCTGCAGACTCCTCCAACTAAATGATGAATAAATAAATAAATAATTGTTTTACATTCCTGTAATAAATTGTTGTTTGGTCAACAGTACATTAATAAAGAAGTCGACGTTCTGAAGTGAGAGCAAGCAAAAGGAGAAGGTGGTTCTGCGCAGTGTCTCTTATGTGATTCTGATCATGTGTTTCTTATGTAATGTGATGGGCATACCAGCGCTCCAGGATCAGGTGCTGCCGGGCTGACCGAGTCGATCTCTCCAGCCACATCATGAATCTCTTGAGCCAGCATGGCTAAGTCTTTTGCTAAATCCTGGCTGATTCTGATTAACAAGTCAAAGTAATTACATCAATGCATGATACCTTAACAAATATGATTGATTTCATTTTTATGAGGCTATATTTACTACCCATACTTCACACACACACACACATACACACCATCTACAATCAGAGCTGCACAAATAAAAAAGCAATACATTTTTTTACCATGTGCTAATATTCCAGCATTTTTTTTTTTAAAGCAGGTAGCGTTACTCATTCTTGTGTCTATAAATGGACTTCAGGTGGCGAGCTTTCGAGCTCTTCTCACCCACCTACCTGGCAATTTCTTCACTGTGCGCTGTCCAGTCTCTCATGTACTCATCCTGGTCCCTGGAATCCTGCTTTAAGCTGGACAGGCCCGCAGGGTTGGGTGTTGCTGGAGCTGAGCCCCCTAACTGGGCCACTCGGGTGGAAGGGAAAGGCTTCGCGTGCCCCTGCTTGGATATGTGGCGGTTTGAGCCGTACTCATCCTCCGAGGTGGACGCATACTCCACGGGAACACGGCGCCACCGAGTTCCAGCTTAACAGAACATCGGAGAGGAGTTAAACCTCACACACCGAACATTTTCTGAAGAATAAGTTTGTACTTCTAGCATTGACTAAGCATGGGTGGGTTAACTGGTATCAGGATAAACTAAGGTTTTAAAAAGGAGAATTCAAAACAGCTGTATGTTATCATAATCAATCAACGCAACTACCACTCAGATGTCCCAACGATGACCAAATGATAACATCTCATCCAACACCGTGAGAACTTACTCTCCTCACCATGCTGGATTTTCTTTAAATTGACATCCTCTAATATGAGTAAACCAGCTAAGAACTGTGTGACCAAATGTCGGCAGTTTTTCAAAATTTTGTATTTAATTCCTAGATTATCAGCTGATACTGTGATCAAACCAATAAATAAATCAAGATGGTAATGTCACAGAAAAGTAACAAACCGTTCTGTAATTATACATTTCTTCTGCTCTTGTTTTATTTGTCACACTTAAATGTTTCAGATCACTGAACTAGTTTTAATAACGGATAAAGATAACCTGAGGTGATACAAAAAGCAGTACGCACGCACGCACACGCACACACACACACACACACCTGAGCAGGACCTAGGTAACTAAAAATTTGCACAGACATTATTACATAAACTGCAGATATGATACATAATTTAAATGCAATCTCTCTATAGGCTGGAGTAGCCCAGAAACCGACACATCATCTTAAAAATGTCAAAAACAGTAGAAAAACAAAATCACAATCAGTCTGCGAAGGGATACAAAGCCATTACAAAAACCTTTGGGCGCCAGCGAATAAAAGTGAGACCCATGATCCACAACTGCTGAAAACATGCAGCTGGGGTGAACCAGTAGAGTCCGGACCGGTCCACAAGAAATATTGCAAAAGCACATCAGCGAGTCATCCAGGAGGTCACAGAAACAACATTAAAAGCTCTGCAAGCCTCACTTGCCTTAGCTAACGTCAGAGTTCATGAATTAACAGTAGGACAGAGAGACTGGGCAAAATGGCCTAGAAAGGAAAGTTCTTAGGCCAAAACCTCCACTGGTCCAAAATAACATAAAAGCCAGTCTCACTTTTCCCAAAAACATCTTGATGATCCTCAAGACTTTTGGGAAATTATTCTATGAACTGATAAGACCAATGCTAAACTTTTGTCCCGTTTAATCTGATCTAAAACTAACACAGCCTTTCAGAAACAGAACGTCACACTGACAGTCAAACATGGAGGGGGTAGTCTAAGGGTTTGGGGCTCCTTTGCTTTTATCTACAAATAACTTTCCATAACTGATGTAATTGTGAATTTTGCTCTCCACCAGAACATCCTGCAGGAGAATGTCCAACCATCAGTACAGAACCCTTAAATAGTCAAAGTCTGGACTTAAAAACCAAATCAGATACTGCAGTAGTTACCTTAACACACTGTACAAACTAAAATAAATTCCTTAAATGTGTCTGAATTGAAACAATTCTGCAAATGAGAGCACAACCAAACTCCTCAGTGGTGATGTTAAAGACTAATTGCCAGGTAATATGATCTCTATATGTCAGTTGTTGCTGCTAAGGGTTGCACAACTAGAAGGGCTGGTTTGGACACTTTTTCCCTTAACAAACGGAATAATTTGAAAACTGCTTTTTGTATTCATTCAGGTTATCTTTATCCAATATTAAAATTTGTTGATGATGATCTGAAACATTCAAATGTGACAAAATAGCAAAAGCATAAGAAATCTGTACTTTTTCTCATTATTGTACACAGTTTGTGACACAGCAGAACATTGAATTTCACACCATTCATCATGGTATACATACACCATTCTATAGAGGTGAACTCAAGCTATTGTTCTGCCACAAATAAGTGTCAGTTCTTTCAACCAGATTCTCAGGCCAAGTCCCAAAAAAAGGCATTAAAAGTCATGAGCTGAGTCGAAGTCCTAAACTTTTAATTTAAAGTCTTAAGTCATTTGGCCAAACATGTAATTTAATCAGCGTTATAGTAATGTTAAGATCTATTCATTATTTTTAAAAGTGTTTTTGTTTGCCAGAACAACCATCCAGAAAATATTACTTCAATAATGGCTTAAAAATCAGTTCTGGTGTTGCCAGTAAATTTAGAAAATAAACAAATAAACTGATCCATAAATATAATAATAATGATAATAATAATAAACCAAAATGTAGTTCTATCCAAAACAAAATTATTTCCAACTTAACCAACTGCAACAGTACAAATCTACAATTTCCCAGATTGAAAGCTCTTTTTAGCTAAATAATGTTGTTACGCCTCAACAGGAACATTGCAAGCATTGTATGTGTCCCATATTAATTAAACCTGAATACTTAAAAAGCACAGAATGCCTTGTTTGAGCTTGGATGTGACAAACAACATATTCTGTGGTGAAAGATTTTCCACTTACATGCAGGTCCAGTATGCCCGTACGATGAAGTTCCTTTAGTTTTATCGGGCAGCTTGGAAGCGCTGTTAGCTCTGGCTCTTGGTCCGGACAGTGGAGCCACATTTGAACCTCTCAATCCTTGTCTGAGCGCATAATCACCTGCTGTACTTCGAGCACCCAGACCTCGGCTTTTTCCCAACGTGGCCTCCGAATCGCTTTGGGCAGACGGAGACCCCACCCTTGGCCTCCTTGGCTGTGCTAAAGCCTCTATTCTAGACATTCCCCTTCTTGCTATCCCGGTCCTGGATGTGGAACTCGCAGTTGACGCCTCAGACGCCACTGACATCCAGTCCATATCAGCAAGTTCGGTGTCCGATGAATCCCCCACCCGGGCTCGCCTCAGCAGGGATGTCCGAGTCGGTCTTGGCTTGGGAACATTGATGGTTTTTGTTGGGGCAGAGGGAGCTGAGGCCGGTGCAATCTTAGCCCGGCTAGACTTAGTGCTGGCCCCAACTGTTTGGGCTCTAGGGTGTGAGCCCCTGGATTCTTGTGTGGAGATAGGCTGTGAGTCAGAAAGGAGTGAGTTGGAGTTGATGTCGTCGTCAGTGAGGTCCAGGGAGGTCGAGGGGTGACTTGGCTGTTGATGGCCAGATGTTCTGTTCTTCCCTCTCCTGTCCTGAGGCTCTCTGCTCCCAGCAGGGCCCTTGTTGTACGTGCAAACCACCGTTCTCTCTTTCTGCTGCCCTGCTAGGATACGCCGTTTCTGAACTACCTTTCTAACGCCATCAGCTTGGCTAACTGTGCTTGTCGTGTCCACATCTGACTCTGGAGACATGGAGCCTTCAATCGACTGACTCGGGGGATCTCCTTGGTCTGACACCGTGCTCTCTAGGAAAGCTGCCACAGCTTCTGAGTCTTTCTGCAGTGTGACGGTGTCTATGCCTTCCCTACTCTGGGTTTTGGTGCCTGTGTAGGCATCGATACGTGGTATAAGTTCTATAGGAACACTGGAGCTTGGTTTCTCCACAGTGAAACTCTCCTGCCTCAGTAATGGTTTACCAGCACTCTCCCTAGCCTTCTCCTCCTCCTTCTTTCTCCTCCGTGCCTCCTCCACCCTCTTCTGTCCACTGGTCAGTGGACGGGGAGGGAGCTTGGTGAGGACACCTGACTGACTTGATTTACCACCACCACTGTCCTGCGATTTGGCTGGAGAGGATCGACTGGGGCTGCCGCTCTGGCTGCCCACACCTCCAGTGCCGTGACCACTCTGGTTCTTTCCTCTGGACAGCCTTTCCACTTGGTGCTCCTTCTCCTGAAGCTCTGTATCCTGCTTTTCACCCATATCTGTGTGTAGACATCCGCTCGGGGCCCTCCTTCCCAGAATAGGTTCTTCACCAGGTAGCTGGGGTAGGGTTCTCCTCTTACGCTCTGTGAGCACAGAGGCTATGTGGCTGGATTCTCTTGTTTCAGCTGAAAAATTAGAAAATATGTGTATGAATTTGCATAAATGTAAGCAAGCATGCCACAGTTATAGAACGATGTAGTGGTTTAGGTTCACAAATGAATGATCTAATCATGTATTTCCCAAGTCATAGAAAGTACAGGATAACACAATTTGATCAACTTAAACAAGTAAAGCTAGACATTTTTTTGGAGGTGATTGCATCAAATACGACGACAAAAGTTAGCCCTAGTAGTCCTAAAAAAATCTGGGATTTTACTTCAATATTGTCCATGTATGAATAAGTGTAGAAAAACAAAACAACAGCATGGAAAAATGTTTGTGTTTGATGGTTTTTTTTAAAATTAGTCACTCCAATCAGTAGGCTTTTCCTCACGGTTTTTAAAATAAGTAGTGTTCATCCATCCATCCATCCATCCATCCATCCATCCATCCATCCATCCATCCATCCATCCATCCATCCATCCATCCATCCATCCATCCATCCATCATTATAGGGTTTTCCATGTCACAAATTTTACCCCTCAGTTCAACCATTTTAACAGAACTCAGTAAAACTAAGTCTGTTAAGATTCTGCCTTTAAAATTCCAATGAGCAATTGCTTGAAATGTCTTGGGATTGTTGTGATCTTTTTGAAAGCTTTTTGTCATGTAAAAACAATTTAAGCAGATATTTATCGCAGTGAGTGAGTAGTATAGTTTTTCATTATTGCGGCTGCTGAGAATATTACTATAATTTGCTTAGTTACAGCTTCTAGTCTTTATTGGAGGGGCAGACCATGAAAAACGACTCCAAGGCTTTTCTATCGATACGTGACGTAAATTATGTGTTTGTTGATTACAAGTCAACCCAGACTGAGTACCTCTGTCCTCTGTAACCATGTTGTGACCGTCCCCTCCTGATCCCTCAGGGTCTGTCCGAATGTGGCTGGCTGCGAGAGTAGCCCACTGTGACACCCAGCGAGGACCACCCACCATCAACTCTTCAGACAAGAGCTTTACCGTAACAACAACAGAAAAAAAAAAATGTGTACTCATGTAATGTTAAAACAGATTTAGTCAATTTACGTCAGAAAAATGCTTTTGAACCTCTGTCTCCAAACGCCCTGGCTTTCCTCTCTCTCTCGAACCAGACCTCTGAGAAGACAGCCTCTCTCTTTGGTCATTCCCTCCCAACCCGGAAACACGCTGGTCATCCACACCAAATACCTGAAAAATGCAAGTAAGAATGAAAATAAGTTTTGTGATCTGAACAGAAAGACATCTAAGCTTTACCTTGTCAATCAGTTTCCTCGCCTCTTCCTCCTCGTGGTCCCCGTTCTCCAGCTCGATGGTGTAAGTCCCCCTGTCACTATATTCCTCCCGGTGTCGGTAGCACTCGTCACGGCAACTCTGCTGATGTGGGGCTGAGCCACGTCGCCTCTCCACCAACCCGCTCTGCCTTTTGGACGCTGAAGACTTGACACGGCGTGCGGGACTGTCCTCTTCGGCAAACAGGCCCTCTGGTACGTTTGCGCGACCTTCCTTGATGCCGGCGCTGCCCCAAAGTCCCCACGAGCGCTCCTCCAGTGCTGCAGCCCTGCGCTGCTCTCCAAGAGCGTTCTCTGAATCGCTCTGAGTGCCGTCCTCGTGTTTACTGCCTGGCATGCGTGCAAGGACAGACCGGAATGTAACAAATGACCGGATAAGAGAAGAGATTAACCGGATAAAACAGCACATTTCATCGCGTACCTTTAAGACTCCTGAGATGTACAGGAACGTCGCTCTTCACACTCTCTCCGTCATCCTCTGCCACTGTCTCTTTCAGAGCCAACGGCAGCTCGTTCTGAGCCAGCCAGTCGGCAACTTTAACCTCCGCTGCCACCATGGCGGTCTGAAGTGGGCTCAGCTCTTCCCCGGCAGCCCTTTTTGGGCGGGGGCGGGTCTCCGGGCCCACCTTCGCGACTCGATCCTTGACCGTCACTTTGCCCGACGCCCCGGGGTCGAACTCGATAGTGAACGAGGCGTGGCCGTGGATGGGCTCCACGTCAACAACCGCGGCGCTGTTCTCTTGTTCTTGTGAAGGAAGCTCGCCACTCGTTTTAGCTGCCGTGGGAGCATCCTTAGTTGGGATTTCGAAGTAACTAGGCTCTTGATTGGAGGCTGTTTGAGGTGAAGACTTTGGGATCTCTGAACTTTTCTTGGCATCTGTAACGTGAATGGAGAGGTTTAACAAAGCCGTATTAAAAAAAAAAAACTGCAAATTCAAAGTTATTAAAGTTGTTATAAAGCAACTCATTTAAAATTTACACTCTATTTGCTTCCTTTATTACATCCTAGGATTACACAAAGTACTACTCAATCAAGCTCTTACCTATTTCTGTCTTTTCTTTCTTCCTGTCGGATGACTTTTCCTCTGGTTTTCCAGAATGCTGATCATCAGCGTCTCCATCTCCCCACCAAGCTGGCTGCCCGTAAAGGGGCGTGCCCCTGTGTAACACTGCTGTGTCTCCTGTTAAAACCGGTTTGTTGGTTAGTCTTACTGAATGGGAAAAGGGTCTTGGGGACATAGAAGCGTAGCTGAAAGTAATGTGGAGAAGAATGTGCAGAGAACTGGGCTCAGACTTCACAGTTCTCTGTTTTCCCAATTGGAAAATGCTAGAGAGGCACAAAGAAATCACCTGGTGACTCGAATCAACCAATTTACTACTTGTTTTGCCCTGACCGGTGACCAGTCGAATGGAAACTCAAAAATATGATCCATTTTCTGGTGGATGCTTCCACCAGGTTGAAGTTGCTGCCATTCTCAAGTAAACTGGACCCTCTGTTGTGTGGAAGATGGTTACTGCAAGTCACCTATTCAGGCTGACATAACAGACAGCTGGACTTTGAATGGTCCCTGTCATTTCTCTTGGATGTTTTGCAGCCAACTTTTTCGGGAATGAGAGAGAGATGACAGCTGCGATAAGCCTGTTGCGATAAGGGATTGTTTTGTCAGCTTCACAAGAGGGAAAATAAACCCGCAGACGACTTCTGCTGATACGGAGGGCTAAACGTATGAGAGCAAAGTTGCCCTATTTTATTCTTTTTAGCTCTCTCTATCTCTAATGCTGGATATGAGAAAGTTGGCAGCCTTTTGTAAACATCAGAGATAAGTATACTTTCTCTTTGGAATAGACATGCACACTGCTGTTTACTATTTGTAATTCTAATCATGCTCATCAGTAATAGAAACCCTTAAAGTAGTATCAGCTTTTTTTTTTAAATAAAAGTAGCAGAATAGAAAAATCCTATCTTTCATTTCAGTACATTTATTTGGACATGGAAAATCACTGCTGCTACATTTAGTAGCACCGCTAATAATTTTTATAAGTTAAAAGTGAATGAAGCCGTTTAAGACACACTTTTCTTGTAGATTAGTCCATGAACTTTTCGTTAGCTGTTCATGACTCAACCCTTCCTGTTTCCTTTTTTGTAAAATATATAACATGACATGATAGGACACAGGGACACATTTCTTTAAACTACCCTTTTCTCCTCAGAAACCCCCTGCAACAGTGTGATCTCTGCTGGTCTTTGTATTTTTGTGTCGAGGTTCGAGCTCACCTGCGGTCTTATCCTCTGTCCTGCTGGACTCTGGCGGTTTAGCCGTGGCCCCGTCTGAAGCTGATGCCAATGCTGCCTCTGGGGGCTTCACCACACATCTAGGTGATTCTGGCTCTGCGGGTTTCTTCTGGATCATCTGAAGCTGGCTGCTCAGTTTCTCGTGCTAACATTCGAGTTTACGGAGAGAAAAAGACAACACTGCAATGCCATACGTATAAATAAACCAAAGTCACTGCAGACTATTTGCTATCTATCTATCTATCTATCTATCTATCTATCTATCTATCTATCTATCTATCTATCTATCTATCTATCTATCTATCTATCTATCTATCTATCTATCTATCTATCTATCTATCTATCTATCTATCTATCTATCTATCTATCTATCTATCTATCTATCTATCTATCTATCTATCTATCTATCTATATCTATATCTATATATACTTTTTCCTGCCACTGAAGCCCTTTTAACTATTAATGTTAGACTCCTGCAAGCTCATTAAAATAAAAACCCTTCTCTGCAGCTACCTGGGAAGCTTGACATGATGTAACAGCGCTTTCATCAGCTATGAAGCTTTAGACCAGTTCAGCAGAACTCTTTGATTTCTCTAACAACAAAGTCATGAAAAAAAAAAAAAGTACAAGGCTGTCCTGTTTGGAGCAGGCACATCCACTGGGTCTGCGAACATGCCGCGCGTGTCCTACAGCTTTTCTGTTTTGAATTTCTTACAGCACAGCAGGCTGTCTAACCTTCAGGGCCTCCTCGGGAATATGCAGCTCCCCTTGAACCACGGTGAACAGGTTGGTATGTGAGGTAGGTTAAGGCCAACGTCGGGTAGGTCCGCTGAGTACCGAGAAACATGCACTGGTAGCCTTATGTATAATGCAGCAGGCAGGGAACAATGAGCGCTCACATCTATTCACACACAGATAAAGTTACACAGCTGACAGCGTCCTCTGTGTGTCAGAATCCTTTTATTTGGCTTTTTTTTTCTTCTCATTTTGCACAGGAGAGCCTCCAAAGGATATCGTATCCAAACCTCAGTCTGTCATCGGTTTTAAGCGTGACGTAGACTTGCTCCTGTATTCTGATGTCGTTGACAAAAGTCTGCAAAAAAAAAAAAAAATGTAAATAAAAATGATATAAGATTAGGATCAGCATACAATGGGCTGTTCACTACTGCTGTGTTTTTAACAGCTGCGATGAGGCTGCCCCAGCTGCTGAAAACTAGATACCAAAGGTTTGATGTTCTACGTCGATCATTGTTTCTCAAACCTAAAACAATTTCAAAAAATAATAATAGTGTATCTTTAGCAGTCCTCTCAGCTTTCTCTCACGCAAAGAGGCCAAGGCAGTGCAGCAGCTCCAGTAACTTCATTTAGTTGTTACAGACTACATAAGAAATTTATTTCAGATGGATTTGAAAAAGTGTCTCAAGATTAAAGGATTAACAACAAATCACTGCATGCAGTTGAAGTTTAACGTTTCCACCCTTTATTACATCAATATTATATATATTTCAGACTTTTATTGATTTGCATGAACCATTTTTCACCATATATATATATATATATATATATATATATATATATATATATATATATATATATATATATATATATACACACACACACACATATATATATATACACACACACACACACACACACACACATATATATATATATATATATATATATATATATATATATATATATATATATATATATATATATATATATATACACACACACACACCACACACATATATATATATATATTTGGTGGAGCCAAGCTTTCAAATCTAAGAGCACTCACAAACTCACCCCATTTAAGCTGCCCAAGTCCTTTACTTTATGCTCATCTGCGTTTGGCTCATAGTTGATGACAGCGTGCTGTTTGTCCACGCTGCGGGACTAAGTCACACACAACCCAGTAAGTCTGTGTAATCCGCTGTAATTTAGCTGAATATATGGCAACATGGGGCGGCTGACAGCTTAGTCCGTGCTGCTGTACCTGCAACATGAGCTCACAGTCGTCCCTCCCCACGAAGATCATCTCCCGGGGAAGGCGATGGCGCGTCCCACCGCTGCTCACCAAAAACCAGGATGTCAGACTCATATCTGCGTCCAGGGGTCACCTTTGACCCTTAGTGCATCACGCTGAAAATAAGAAAAGAGTTACGTTGAGGGTCGTACATGGATCAAAGAAATGACGAGTCCTAAAATGACTAGGTGAGGAGATTAAGCATGTGGCAGAGGCAGGACGTTGCACACCTATTCATAACACTTATTTTTCACATTTTGTCGTATTAGAACATGATATTGAATGTGTGTAACCGGCCAATGTAAAGTATTAGACAAATGTGAAGTGGAACTAACAAGATATGTGGTCTTTGAAATGTTTTCAGAATTAAAATCTAAAAAACATAGCATGCCTGTGAAAATTCTCAGTCATCCGGGTCATCGCAATAGCAAGCAGGCTGAAATCTGTTCTTAAAATAATTTAAGTCTGTTAGCTGTTAAACAAAAACATAGCCTACGTCTGTACACACATCTCTTTACTCTGATACCTTGGAATAAAGTCTTGTGCAAATGCATTCAAAGTCACCTAATTATTAACCAGCCAGTGTGCTACTTAATCTCATAAATCCAGCTGTTCTGTGAAGACCTCAGAGGTTTGTTAGAGGACCTAAGTGAACAAACAGCATCATGAAGACCAAGGAACACAGCCGACAGAGCAGGGAAAAAGGTATTGAGAAGTCAAAGCAGGGTTGCCTTGTTAATCAGAGTGGCAAACGTTAAATATATCCAGAGCCCTCTTTGATGCATCCTCAAAAAATTTAGAATGTACGGTACAACATCCACCTATACTGTGGTTGTCCATCTGTTGCAGAGGATGCAGCAAACATGCAAAAGAAGGTACTCCACTCATCTAAAATTGGAATTTACCATGAACACATCTTCCCACAAAGAAACTTGATAGTGGCAGTATCATGGTGTGGGGATGCTTTTCTTTGGCAGGGAGGAGAAATCTGGTCAGAGTTAATGAAGAGGTGGATGGAGCTCAATAATGGGGGCAATGCTGGGAGAAAAGCTGCTAGAGGCGGCAAAAGACTTGAGATCGAAGCAGAAGTTAAGCCTCCACAGCGGGACAATGACACTGAACATACAACCATAGCTGCACTAAAACGGTTTGGATCAAAGTATATTTGTGTTAGAATGGCCTAGTCAAAGTCCAGACCTAAATCCAATTTATGCCCACCCACTTTGCATTCAATCTAAATGATTGTGCGGTCTTTCTTTTAAGTAAGATAAGTCAAAAGTAAACCAAGAGAGAAAGAGGATTCTACAAAATATTTATATTTACCCATCAAATCCCAATATAATACATGAAATTTTAATAGTTTGATGACAGAATGTGTACAATTTCAAAGGGTGTGCATTCTTCTGCAAGACACAGTACAGTAGGAGTGTTATCTCTCTCTCTCTCTCTCTCTCTCTCTCTCTCTCTCTCTCTCTCTCTCTCTCTCTCTCTCTCTCTCTCTCTGTGCATGTGGTTGTTTATCATGTGCAAAGCTGCTATTTCTGTGATCACCCACGGACATGGACACGGTCGGTGCTGCCTATGGGCTGGATGATGAAATGTAAAACCAACTAGTGGAAAAAAGCTAGAAAAGGCTTACAGAATTCCAGGCATCCTCCAAAAGAATTACTCATAAGAGCCGCCCTCACGCCAAAACCCAGAGGCCTGTACGGCTGAAGAAACTGCAGGGAGAAAGAAACAGAGGAAACAGGGATGACATCTGATTAACTGTGAGGCCGTTGTCGAGCAGGACAGAGATAATGACGTGAGCATCAGGACAGCTGATTCAGTCCGATACAAAACAGATCCACAGAGAAACAAGTTGCCTTGCAAGACTTTATATCTGTTACCCAGGATCATATGATTTCCAGTATTACGACGCACACGCTCTGAAAACTGCTGGGTAGTCTGTGCTAATGGGACAGAGACTGGACAGCTTTAACCAAATGTTTGCTCCAGAACTGTGACTCTCATTGTTGGGCCGGAGAGCCTCAGCGCTCTGCACAGACTGTCATTTGGAAGATCGGACTGAACCTCTTTCAGAGGACGAAATAAGAAATGTTGAGATGGGAAAGGGAGACTGTATGAAAAACGTTTATGTCAGCAGCTTGTGTTAAGGACTTTTAGTTCCCACTAGAGAACCAGATCGCTTATTTAAAATTACTTTAGCATTTTACCTGCTAACTAGCTAGCACACACTAGGGCTAGGCTAGTTCAACGTTCACAATTTGGCTGACATAATTGGTTATAAAGACGATCTAGACTGTTTATATTTGATGCATATGGATAATTAATTTTAGCTAAATTCGGCTCGATATTACGACTTAATTGCCTTTACCTTTTAACCCTATTTTAAACACTTTATCCTCTTACTGCCTGCATAGGTAGTTAAGCAGATCCTGCTTTAACTAGAAATTGCTATTTAAATATAGCAAAGCAATAGGAATAGATTTATGTATTTGGTGTGCAAATAATCTAAATTAGGCTTAAATAAGCATAAATCTGACCCCTGGATGGTGGAAAAACTTGTCTGATACATGTTTTTGGAATATGCATCAGTGGTATAGATATGCCACCTTGGTGATATTTGGGTTGAAGATCCAGCCTGGTGCTGATAAATCTAAATAAATTAGATTTATCATAACCCTGTTTTCATAATTCAGTTAAAAAACTGAAACTTTTATGTGTATTCATTGTCCAAAGAATAATTTATATTTCAAGCTTTTATTTCCGTTAATTATTCCAGGCCTTGTTCATGCAACCAATTAACCTGCAGACACTCATTTTAACCCTCCACAAGGAGAAAAAAAAAGGTAATTGCCAGAGAAGCTGGTTGTGCACTGATGGCTGTTTCCAAGCATATTAATGGAAAGTTAGGTGAAAGGAAGAAGTGTAGCAGAAAAAGATGCACCAGCAACAGATATAGCCGCAGCCCTGAGAGGTTAGTAGAGCCAAGCCCATTGAAGTGTTTGGGGGAGAATCACAAGAAGTTAACTGCAGCTGGCGTTGTTCCTTCAAGAGTCATCAAACACAGACATATCCAGGACGTAGGCTTCACATGTCCCAGGCCTCGTGTTTAAGCCACTCATGAATCAGAGGCACATACAGAAGCCCCTCATCCGGGCTAAGGAGAGGAAGGAATTGCTCAGTGGTCTAAAATCTTCTTTTCAGATCAAAGTAAATTCTTCATTTCACATGGGGTCACGTAAAAAGGACATATAACACATATGATCGAGTACATCTGTCAATAAATCGATCGATCCATATAAACACGGAAAATGTTATATCGTTCTTATGTAATATTCTAATTTCTAAAATAATAACCAGCCGTAACAATACATAGCTTGGAATACATTTCTTTGTGAGCAGTGAAACTACAGGGTTCCATTTTTTTTAAACAGACCTACAGGAATAATTTACCTTTTGACCAACGTGACTACTTTATATGGATGCACCTGTACCCTGGGTTAAACTCACATCTGGATCAGTCCATGTCAAAAACAGGCTGCAGATAATTGACACAAATTATAATAGTTAATAGACACAAACGAGTTTGATGTCCCCCCCCCCCCAGCAGTTTGTAGAAGGGCCGCACCACCATCAACCCACAGAGCTTGCTGACTCACCCTCCTGATAAACCATATAGAAGAAATCTGGATATTTAATTGCGCACGCTTTTTTTTTTTTTTTTTTTTAATCTGGACGACTAAATCATTGCCTTTTGGGGCACTTACTCCACGAGGAGGGCTTTCACTATCCGAGTTCATACAACTGTCCCAGATTTCCTCGCACGGCTTCTCCCATTACAGCAGTAAATGACAGCAGCGCAGGCGATTGCAGCCACAGATGACGGGGTCGCGTCGGCCAATGGCAGAGCCCGTAAATTAGCCCAGTTAGGCCATGACTCAATGCAGCGCTTATGATGGGAGCCATTCAGCATGGAGACCACCTCGGACCCTTGAATATCCAGGTCCAACAATCTGACGCAATAATAATAATAATAATAATAATAGTAATAATAAGAAAAACGAGGATAAGAGAATAAACAAGGAGCTACACAGTGGGTCTAATTACCGACGTGATCGTCTGGGGCGTTCACGTTCATCCTTCACGTCCACATCCTCCCTTTATACATCCCCGAAGCCCCACACGGACTAATTCAAACGCGCTTACGGCGAATGGTTCTCGTCTTATTTCCAGAGCTCCCTGCTGGTGGACCATCCCGCGGATCCGCAGCCTTTACAGGACGGCGCAGCCTGGATGTCTACACCAGCAGCGATGCTCATGTCAGCGCCTCCATCCTCAACGCCGGCGAAGCGGCAGAATGACTCAGAGCCGCGACAACAGTCTGAGGAAGATAAACGCGTCTCACCGTGCAGCTGCCGGATGGACACGGCGTCCGATAGACAGCTATGGATGTATAAGGAAGAGTACGATGAGCGCAGGAGAGGCTCTCCGGCAAGCCCGCTGACCAGCCCAGCTCCCTCAGCCTTTCTGCGCCTCGGCCTCTCGGTGGCGCTGTGAGCCAAAGCAGGGAGAGCAAACGGGATTATGTAATAGCAGGCCGCAGGCGACAAACCGTGAGCGAGGAGGATTGTGGATGACTCCTTGAAATTCAAATTTCTAGTTTACAGAAAACAAAAGGTTTGCGTTGTTTCTAACCTAGGCGTTAAGAGCTGTATAATTATATACAGTGTATATATACAGTGTATAATTACACTGTGCCACGTCACTAAACGACGCGTCGCGCACAATATTAGTATACCTTATTTTGTGTACCAAAATAGAAAAAAAATTATATTTAATTTCATTTGAAAATTAAAAAAGATCAAAAGCTCAGAAATATCCAGAACTTAAGACTTGATACAACCTACATTTGTTAGTGTATTTATTTATTTATTTATTTTTTGTATTCATCGCTTTTCCACACCTCGAGTCTAAAGCATATGGGAGTGTCATTGACACAAATGTCGTTCTGCCAGCAGACACTAGATGTCGCCAGAGTATCGGGCTAAATCGCTTATTTGTGAGACGTACCAAATAAATAATCAATGTAAGGCCCGTTTAAAGCGAGGCAATAGGTTATCTTTCTTTCTTTCAGTATTATGTTAAGATTATGCATTTGCATTTCTTGATATATTTCTTTATCTGTTTTTTCTCTCAGTTTCACAAACGGTTTGCAAGAATCAGTCAACATGAACTTTCAGCAGCCTTGCATTAGCCATGTTCAGAGTACCATCTGCTCTGCTTGATCTGCTTTCTTTATCTAATAACATGTATTATTGAAGTTAGATAAACGCTTTGAGGGCTCCATCACTCAATAGTTAATACAGTGAAATCAGAAGCACCAATCTCTCTCGCTCTCTCTCTCTCTCTCTCTCTCTCTCTATCTATCTATCTATCTATCTATATATATATATATATATATATATATATATATATATATATATATATATATATATATATATATATATATATATATATATATATTTAACTTTTGAGTGCAGTTTTGGTATCAATTCAAATTATTTTTTATTTCCTTTCTTTTGGTTTTATTTTTTTCCAATATCAATGCACTTTTTATTTTAAAAAAATGTGTATGATATTTATTAACCATCTTTGAAGCATCTTTTAAGGTTGAGTTTTAAGGTTGAGTTTGGTAATACACCATGCCTTATATGTGAAATTTGTTTTTTATGTTTCTGTATTATTCCATAGTGCCATTTACACTGTCCTTCCTTGGACTTTCTTCTGCTCTGGCATTCTCTGATGCCATTTTATTTAGTTACTTTCAAATTCTCTAAAACAATATTTAGAAGAATGGAAATATTAGACAACACTCACACACAGTGGTTACTCTTGCGTCCATCGATTCACCATGTAGAAGAACCCTGTTACACTAAGAATGCATGTATTCCTCTGGTGAACACAGTTTGGTATACATGCTGTCTACAGCACATCGTTTCTAAAACTCACCTTGAAGCATAAATCATTTATCTTACCTTTGGATATTAGCAATCAACTTTACATTTGGTGATGATCCCTTGGTCTGTTGTTACATAGGTCATGCCATATGTCTGGCATTGTCAATTTATGTAACACATTCTATTCATCATATCCTGAACCTGACCAAACGTCAATATATGACAAGTAGGGAGTGAAAATGTGTTGATTTATTAGCAACCTTGGCTTTGCTATTTAATTCTTAATGCAATGCTTTTTACCTATCTTGTTGCAAATTGTCCTGATGTCCCAATCTACCTTGAATCCACACGAATAGTGATTTATTTAGGCCTAAAATTAAAGTAATTGGTTACAAAATGTAAAGTTATGGATTTATTTGCTGTGCAAAGTGTTTTGATAAGACAAGGTAAGATAACATAACAAACTCATTTATTGTCTCCCTTTGGGATATTCGGGAATTGAATTGAGTTCTTCTAATTGAACATTTTCATGAACGCATTTGAGTAAAACTGTTCAACATATCACTCTAAGCTACAGCTAGTCTGCCATATCACAAAGTCTCATTTAGGGCTCTAGAAGAGACCCAGTGAACCTAAACACAATGTGCACGAACATCCTGTTCAGAAATCATATTATACATTTAACGTTGATGAGATTTGTTTTGATTGTTTTTTTTATTCTAGGGAAGCTTTTTTTTTTTTTTTTTTTTTTTTAGAAATGCAAAGGGGAATTAAACACACGAATCGTCGGTTGGTCACACAGATCATGTGCTGTCAAAGGTAAAATACAGTAGTAAACTCCAAATGTCAACCTGTCGTATAATTTAACGTAATTCTGACGCAAGACGCTAGATGGCGCCACGGTATTGAGCTGTGGAGCGGATGCGCCCTAAAACTTAGCTGTGAGCTCTGACTTATCCCAGCCATAAGCAAAGTAAAGACATGACCAAGGTATAATAAATCACCATCCAGGTCAGGTTGAAGCAAAGCAGAAGGACTACAATTAGGAGCGGATATTTTTGTTATTCCACGTATTTTCTTGGATCAGTTTGTTCTATTTTGTGATTGTTTCCCACTACTCATTATTGGACGCCTTAGAGAAACAATGGAAGGCTGTGGTATACTAGTTACTACAATGAAACAGCAGTCATGTTCGCTTTGAAACAGTTAATATAAGGCTGTCAGCATTCGTTTAATTATTAAACGAGAAGTTTTAACCAACCATGCCACACTTTATCTGCTTTCTTTATTCAATGACATTTATTGTTTTAGCTGGATAAATGCTTTAAAGCTCCATCACAAAGTAATTATTACGACATTTATGGTGGCCTGTCAGGCATGAACGTTTTTTAAATTAAATATCTTGTCTTAAAATAATCCCTTAACCATATTTGAACATATAAACCCACAACGCAAAGACAGGTGATATCAAACAAACCTGTTGGATGTTTTACTCTATAGTATTGGGATAAAGATATAGTTATAATATAGTAATATAGTTACTATATTATATAGTTAGATTTCTGTTGTCATAACTCATCTGTATTCATATTTGTATTGGTGTTAATAACCTTGTTATACTATACAGAATGTACAGTATTTCTACAGTATTTATACACAGTCACTTATTTCCTCTAAAAGCAGTTCTATACTCAGTCACCTACTTTCCCCTGTTGCTTGATACCTTTGCTTTGTCTTACCCATCCAACGAGCTGCGGATCTAATATTATTGTATTTGGGGGGATTGGAGTGACAATAAATGCATATTTATATTATTTGTTTGTGCCTAGTTCTTAAAATATCAAAACATTCAATCGTCTTTAAAATATTTAAAATACCAAAAAAAAAAAAAAAAAAAAAAAAAAAAAAAAGAAAGAAACTCACATCACAGGCAAGAAACATAGACCATAATGGATAATGGTCTATGTTTCTTGCATGTGATGTGAGTTTAATGGCATTAAATTGCAAACAGTGGAGTCTGAATGCGTTTGGGTTAAAATAAGGCTGTGAATAAAAATAAAATCCAACAAGCAATTTCACAAAATTAAAGATAAATAAAACAAGCACAATGACTGTTTTGGCATCTAAATATGTGTATTTTTTTTTTAGACTTGATTGACCACACATGAGGAAGCTTAATTCTCACTGCAGGAAACAGTGGGACAGGAACCACAGACAAAATAGATAATAATATTAGTTTAATAGTAATTTACACTCTGTGTTTCGCTTTTTATTAACTTGATATCATTTTTTACAGCATTTCGAACATTATGATGCTCCCTTTCCACATTTCAGTGTCTTACAAAACAAAAAACAAAAAAATCCAAATAACTCAACAGAAATGATACAGGCTTGCTTTCATTGTTAAATAAGTTAGTGTTTTGCTCTCCCGTTATCATGTGCTCTACTCTGTAATTTACATACACGATGCATATTCACATGAGCCTAATAGCAGTTTGTCCTCCGCTACATCCACGCCGCGCTGCGCATTCTCCCAGCTCCGTGCGCTCTGTGGCGCGTCCTCCCCTTCTCCCATAGCCCAGCCCCCTTGATCCCCTTCGTCCAGTGGTATGTACAGGGTCTCTCTCTCTCTCTCTCTCTCTCTCTCTCGCTCTCTCTCTCTCTCTCTCTCTCTCTCTCTCTCTCTCTCTCTCTCTCTCTCCTTTCCATAGGTAGTCCATAATGAGTGTCCATTGGTTTTTATCAAGGCTTGCCCCCTCCCTCCCACTGGCCTGCTTCGCCCAGCCCATATTCTCTACGTCTCTGTCCGTTCACCGCCTGACGTTCAAGTTCGCAGGAACGTCACGTCCGCACTTGAACTTGCAGCTCAGGGGGGGCTTCGCCGTATACCCCCATCACTCTGCCTCTCTCCCTCTTTGGGGGAAAAGTCATGAAGAGCTCCACACAGCCCGTCGCGCGTTAACGCATCCCTCTCCCGTCTGATCCGCGGCTCCGCTTCTGCTTTTTTTTGTTGTTGTCCCTCTTCTCCCTACACCCGGATGACAGACGCATCAATGAAGATTTTTTTATTTGGAGTGTACCTCGTAGGAACGGATTTCCCAATGTGAACTCAGCTGAAAAGCCCTCGCCGAACCCGACCATGTCTCGCCGCAAGCAAGGCAAACCCCTGCACTTGAGCAAACGGGAGTTTTCGCGTAAGTTGGACTAATTCGCCCCTTGGTTTTTATTCTAGCCCTTCCGGTGGTCCACTTTTGTTCTGGTGTTTTGGTTAAGTGCGACTTCCCTGGATCATTTCTGATATATGCAGGGGTTTGCAAAAACCCACACATGTTGTCTCCCGAATAAACGTGGGGTCTCCTGTCCTGGGTGAAAAGTTCTGACAGGAACCTCCAAGCGGAGTTAGTTGCATAACGTAGTCATGAAGGTTCCTTTCGCCATTAAAGGGCATGCATGCGCTTTATGGCCAGAGACCTTTGCCTGCATGTGAAGGTGCTTCACAGTTGCGGACATGCACTCACAACTTTCAGCGTGAAGCTTCCAATGCCACCCAACTCTTACAGCCTGGAATTCGGGGGGTTTTCTGTCTGCAATACCACACAGATAGCTGTTTGCGCCCGTTTGGACACAAGGAAGTACAGTATAGTGTTTACATGCCCACATGTGAACAGCGTGGGGGTGGAACAGGCTGTGCCGTACGTAAGAAGAAAGAACGCCGCTTTCCTCTCAACAAATGGTGTTATTCACCGTTTACTCTACGAATATACGGCTACATAGCGCGATCAACACCAGCGTGCACAGAAACATGTCAGCGGGGCACAGGTTCGTCGGAGAAATGCCTTTTTTACGCACGCCGTGTATCGATGCGGAGCGCGGATCAGCTTTTACGCGCTGCAACAGATTCATTTACGCAGGGAAATATTTCTTATAGTTATGAATGGCAGCAGGAAGCCAAACAACGTCTAATCAACGCACTCCTCACGTATCATCGCGTGGCTTCCATCCACACACAAACACGCAACACGCTGGGTGCCGCTGTAATAACGAAGTCCAAGTTGGTGGCGGCGATCAGGTGCGCTTAGATTTCGTTTCGCCTTAATTAGGGCCGCTGTGGACGTCCATGCCTCTGCAACTTTCGATCCAAATCAATTATGACCTGACCTGCTTACCGTGTTCCACGGTGGGCAGTCATTTGGAAGAAGGGTGTAGCCAGTTGGGGGCGCACTGTGATTATACTCCCATACCGGGGTACTGGTGGTAGTTGGGGGGCGGGGTGCACCTTACAAACATGAACTTGATCTGTTTTATCCGTGTGTTACCTATCATATATATATATATATATATATATATATATATATATATATATATATATATATATATATATATATATATATATATATATATATATATATTTATTGTGAGCGATCAGGAAGCTAATAGTTACCTGTTTCTGATATAGCAGGCAGAAATACTGATTAAAACATGCCTGTTTCTGGTGAGCTCGTTTGAAAATGGGAGGGGGGGGGGGACCACCCCCTTTGGCATTTTTCAGGAGAGGAATTGGATGAAGGTATTGATCGACTGTTGTCTCAGGGAGTCAGGTTGGCCTAAAATGGCAAAGTAAAAAAAAAAAAAAAAAAAAAAAAAAAACGCTAAATGATTTCCCTGATAATCAAACAGAGGAACTTCAGCAAGTGGGCCCAGTGGGACACGTTGGCCTAAACTACTTTAAATTCTGGCACAGCGAGAGACGTCTGGAAAGAAAAAAAAAAGGTTTTCATTCACATCACTCTTGCTTGGCATCAGAATGAGATTATTGAGTTTGGAAGAAAGAGAAATGTTTCCATCTAACCCAGCCTCACACATCTTCGCCTGCGCCCGTAGCACAAACCGGTTTAGATAAGCCTCAGTAAAATAGGGGGAGCAGCATTCCTTCATCTTTAATGCAGTCCAACGTACAACTGACGGGGCCTATCTTGCATATAGTCCCTCACCACCTTCTCATCTGACCCGACGCAGAATTAGAGGTTGAAGCGGCGGCAAGAATTCATCACATCTTATCTCAACATCCCAGTCGGGGCGCCTGATGTCGTTTACCATGTGGCTAGAATACTTCTTTTTAAATGCTCGCTCTCTCTCTCTCTCTTTCTCCCTCTCTCTCTCTCTCTCTCTCTCCTGTCTCTCTCTCTCTCTCTCTCTCTCTGTCAGTACTTCAGGGACCTACTCCACATCCAACCCCTCAATGTCTAACCTTGGTTCACAAGATCCCAGCACTTTTAACGAAATGGGGTCCAATCATTTTGAACTCAAATTAGAATCTATTTTTTGATTCTCAGAGGTGTTAGGTTCATTAAAAAAGCAAGATTGGCAGCACAATAAAGAGGGTCAAGCAACTTAATCGTTTGACTGCTGCCAGCAAGCTGAACGTGTCAGTCCTTATCGAAGCAGGCTGCATTTGCTCTGTTCTTATCTCGTCTCTTTTGCCATTTCCTTAAAAAGATGTCACATTTACACTTTAAATCCTGACCGTATTCGTTCAGACGTCTTTAAGAGTGAACCGTGGCTGTATGGGACACAGTAATTCACTGTGGTCACACATTAAAAGCGCTTTGCAAAAGTATTCACACCCCTGAGCGCTTCCTCACATTTTGCTGCGTAATGTCTGCAAACCACAAAATATTTTTGGATCTTGTGTGACCAACACATAGTAAAGCATAACTGTGAGGGGGATAAAAAAAATAATGGTCCGCGGTTTTAAAACGCTTTTACAAATAAGGATCAGAAAAGTTTGCGATGCATTTTGAGTCAATAGTATGTAGCAGTATGACTACAGCCGCAAATATGCTTGACACCTCTGGAGACTAAAATTGTTGTCCTTTTGCAAAAGTTCAAGCTCTGTAATCTTGAGATTCAAGTCTTGAACCCAGATACCCAACTGGACTTTGACCGGCGCCAGTCTAACACTTGAAAAGGGTTTGATCTAAACCTTTCCATAGCAGTTCTAGCTGAATGTTTAGGATAATTTTCCTTCCTTGGGATTGTCCAGTATTTAACCTCCATCCATCTTGTCATCATGTCAACGGCAAAAAAAAAAAAAAAAAAACAAACAAAAAACAATACATTGTATTATATCGCCACCGCCATGTTTCACGGTCTGTATAGTGTTCTGGGTGGCAGGTTTTTTTATGTCAAACATAACATTTCACATGCAGGTCAAAAAGTTCTTTTTTGGTCTCATCCGAGTGCATCACCTTCTTCGACACGTTTGTTTGGACCCCACAAATTGCTTCTGGATAAAGCAAACAGTACTTCTTATGGCTTTCTTTCAGCAAAGGCTTTTAAAGAGACGCCGCCCTTCCTTAGAGGGTAGACTCACAGAGCGCATGACAAATAGCTGACCTAGAAACAGATCATTCGACCTGAGCGGTGAAACTCTGCAGCTCCTCCAAAGTTAACATGGGCCTCTTACCTCTTTGTTAGTGTTCTCCCTGCACACCCTGTCAGTTTAGGCGAATGGCCACCTTTCGGTATAATTCCAGGCTTATCCCATAGATGTTCCTTTTTTTTGTCGCACAGTTCTTTCTTCCTGACCTGTCTGCTGTGTTGCTTGGCCTTCATGATGCTGTCTGTTCATTAATGTTTTCTAACAAACCCCGGAGGCCTTCATGGGAAAGCTGGATTAAACCACACACAGGTGGAGTTTACTTACAAATTAGGACATTCAGGGGGTAATTGGGTGCTCTAGATTTTATTTAGGGCTATCAGGCTGAAAGGGGGGATTGTGGAATTTCCTGCTCTGCACGTTTCAGATATTTATTTGTGACTAATGTTTGAAAACCATGTTTTATTTTCCTCCCATTTACGAATGTGCAATTTTTATGTTTTTTTCCAGCACATAATATCCTAATATTATTTTATTAAGAATGATGAATGCTGCACTGTACCTGTAACCTTGCTGCTTCCTGTTATCAACATCCCATGTTTTGTCTGCTTATCCAGCTGAGCCACCCTCAGGGGTTTTAGCCGAAGAAGACTCTCAGGACTCCCCCAGGCTGGGTGTGGCTCAGGACGAGCCCCTCAAAGGGGACCCGGACCTGCTCACCTGCGGCCAGTGCCACACCCGCTTCCCCCTGGCCGACATCCTGCTGTTCATCGAGCACAAACGGAGGCAGTGCCACGGCAGCCTCTGCTCAGACAAGCCTCTGGACAGGCCGCCGTCCTCGCCGCTCGCCTCGCCCCTCTCCACGTCCTCGTCTCACTCCCGAAGCCAACAGCAGCACCCGCAGAGGGCGCGCCACCCGGTGGAGGTGGCCGTACAGGTGTCACCCCTGGACGAGGATTGTTTATCTGCGCCCTTGCAAGGAATAATCCCCAAGCAGGAGAATGTCACAGGTAAACACACCGGGAGCGTGAGACGGGTGCCTGGAAAAGATTACACACCTTCTAGGGTTTACACAGAGTCCGTTTCAGGGGAAAACAAACGCTGCCTGAGTTTTGCTCGGTTTTGCTTCTTGTAATCGGGGCGTAAGGCGGTCGACATAAACAAGGAGGAGCGTATCTGCTGCTACATTTAGGAGCTGCAAAGTCTGTGTCATGAGGCTAAACGAAGACCAGGCATCCTGAAAATGAAGGAAACATTTGGAGATGATGAAAAAGACACAGATGTAGGCAGACAAAGAGACAAATCCAAAGAGAGGGAGGGCTTAGACTGAAAGAAGAGATGCGTTTCTGTTGGTTTGTCCTGCATCACAGATGTGTTCAGATCCTGGGGACAGTCTCTCTCTCTCTCTCTCTCATGTGGTGCTCAGCCATGTATCTCTCTCCCTTACTGGCTTATTACACTGTCATACAGTATCTCTTTTACCCTCAAATATGCGCCTGCAGAGGTTCTAAAATTAAAAAGCGATGGGGAAGAATGTAATTATCTGTCAGCGAAGAAGTGTTTATTTGAGGAACTCTACCGCCACTAATTGTCAGTGTTTTTTCTTGATTTGAAGTAATTAAGGACTTCTTAAGCCGGCTAGTTGGTTTGCCGGGTGTCCACGGGGGCTAAATGAGGCTGCAGTGAAAAACACGAGTTGCTGTGCAAACAAGCATGCGTCCCTCATGGCAGGGTTTTTTCTTACACAGCGGGCTTTGATTTCGTCCGGCACATTCAAAACGTTTGTTCCTTGCCTTCAACGAGGGGCCGATCGCGCGTGCCAGATTGTGCCGATTGTCTGGGCGGCTGTCATTTAATTTGACGCCAGCGAAGACTGAACACGGAGAGGGTCGCTTTGCTCTCCTGTGCAGCGCTCGGCAGAAACGTGGACTTGCAGATGGCCTTCTGTAGAGAGCTACTCTTATTTCTGTCTGTTAGATTCCACCCCACCACCACCCCCCACCTCTGTGACACAGAATGACCACTGTTCGTCCGTTTACAGTTTGTTAAACATCTGTGTGTACACACACTCACACCCTCACACACACACACATCTGACATGCCTTTTGGCTTTGTCAGCTGTTCAAACACGCATTTCTTTGCTCATTTAGATCTTCATGCAGTGGAGTTCACATGATATCATAAGGTCACTGGCATTGTGAACAGAGCTTTATTTATGGGAGTTATTTGGATTTTCAGCAACAGCAGAGCCGGTCCGAGATCGCATGGAACCCCTCAGCTATTTTGTGCGTATTATTTCTTCATTATGCTGGTGACAAAATCATTATCAGATTTTACAGCAACAAAGTAATGCCATCCATCCGATATGTTGTTGCTGACATTGTTTTCACTCTGCGACCAACTGATTTGATGATGCGCAGACCCTGATAAAGAAATAAAATAAACTAAAATGTTCTTTTCCTAATATCAAGTAGGCACTGGCCTGTTACCCTTTTCAAGGTATACCAAGGATTAAAAAAAGTATTTTTGGCCTTCTATTGAGATCTAAGACACTGTAATTGGAGTTTTCTGCATAGTATGAGAGGAAAAGTAAAGCAAAAGTCAGGTAAGGATGTGAAAGCTAAATAGCCATCCATCACTCTTATTAAGGCTGGGGAGCTATGATTGGCGGGTGTGATAAGCATCCGACTTCAGACCGCTTAACAGATAGCCCTACTAATAAAGCAGTTAATACGAGCTTGTTATACTTTCAGTGCTATAATGTAAAGAGCAGAACCGCAAAAGGTATGATAGACCCGTGAAAACTGATCCTATAATGACCTTGTATTTATTAGAGATGTTAGAACAAGTTGATCAGAAGTAAAATGAAAATGATTCAGTTTTATAGTGAACACTACTATAACTGTAGGAATCAGTATGTTTATTTTAGCACCAGCAGGAATATGTGTTACTTCTGTATTTTAAATAAATCATTTAATCTTTTTTGTTAGAGCTTTTACTGTGGTATTTTTACACATGGTTATTACAATGAATCAAGAATCTTGACCAAACCCTTGCCTTTTACATTTAAGTGATTGCTTCCATGAGGACAATTAGAGCATAAAAACAGCTTGGCTACTCCTAAAACAATAATACAAATATTTTAATCCAAAAAATAAATAAATATCTATTTACAGTTTCACTGCATTGATATATACATTTTGAATATAAAGTATTTCAAGTTCCATTTTTGCATGTTTACCACTAATATCTTGCTCATGTAAAAAAGAAAAGAAAAAGCATTCGTAAAACTGATTTGTTTGACAGTTTTTGGGGCTTTTGGGGTCCCCCGTCCTTCGCAGGCTTCTGCCCTGGGCCGACTCTGAGAAACAGTCGGGATTTACTTGAGTGAATCAGCAACACAGTGCACGTTTGGAGGTGTAGAACTGTATCAGCTTCTCATCTCTATTTTGCTACATTTCAGGTAAAAAAAAAAGAAAAGCAGATCAGCAAATAAGTAAACCTGCAGGACATTTTTTTTGGGTCAAGCATAAAATGCAGCATGTGTGCCACAACCACCATTACCACCACCACCACCTCTGTTTTCTGCAATCCAGGATTGATGGATGCAGACTGGCGCTGCCAGTGAGCCACCTCGCGCTCCATATGCTTGCTGCCATGTTCCTTCACCCTTCTCAGTTAGAGTCTGACACCGAGCTGAGGCATCTCAAAACATACTGTCCCTACACTTGCTTCATTCTCACTCCATTCCAGGGGAGTGCATAATATGTTGCAGCCCTGCACTTGAAAGTGGCCCCTTTTGCTCCTCACCCTCCTCCTGACCTGTCATTTGACACAGATAGATTTCCATATGGACAGCAGTTTATAAAAGCGAGGCGCTCGGTTTAGGCTGGGAAAGGAGGCTGCTAGACTCAGAGGGTGCTGACACCCAGGGGACGACTGAACTTGACGGCGGGGGATATTGGAGGGAGGGAGGGGGGGGTGGGGGGTCAGAATAAGGGGGCTCATTCTGCAATAGACCCTGAGCCGGAGACGAGCTGTGCCTTTCGGTCTGTCTAGGGGACAGCTGAGGCCGTCTGGGAGTCTCCTGACTGCAGCTGGGGCTGGGGTCTGCTGTCTAGAACTGCGGGCCGTTAGCAGAGGGCAAAGCAGCCTGCGTGCCGTCATTTGCATGATAAACAATTTAAGATATGCATAGAGACATCGAAGCTTGTCTACAGATTATGGATGGCCCAGAGAGAAAGCAGATGACGGTTTTTCAACCCGTGATGCGCCAGTGTAGAGCGAAAGCAACCAGGTTCCAATTGTTATTAAAGAGGCATAAGGGTTAAATGACCTTAAAACCAAACATGATCGTTACCAGTGCCGTGAATTTGATTTTCCCCCAGAAATAAGTCACAAGTTTTGCTTTATTTTTGTGAAAGTTAAGAATTTGCGTGTTATAAAATTTTAAACACTTTCTTAAAAGAATCAGTAATCAGGGTTATCCAGTCTAGGGGAAACAAAGGTATGCCTAGGTTTAAAATCCGATGCCACAGAAAGATTCAGCGATGAGAGTGTGGAGCATAAAGCTACTCATAGTCAGTCACAGTGGTCATAGTTTAAGCGATTTTTTTCATTTCGGGGGCCTGTATGTACATCACAAGACCTGCAGGGATTTGCTTGAGGGTGCAAAAACAGGAACAAGTTTTAATAGTTACCGAGAACTTCAAATGTAACATTTCCACTTTTCAAACTTAACCGCGGCCGTTCCAAGTCCCTCACAGTTCGCTCAAGCGGTGACCGCCAATGTCGTCAGTCCTGTGACTTTGTCACTGTGTTTTGCAGCTCTTTAAAACCCTTCCAGCAACTCTTTTAAAAAGCAAAACAAAAAGCCAACAGCAACAAGTGTAGCAGCATTTTCTGGCGTTATTGGAGACTTCGTTTTTACTCTTCTCAGCCAGCCCTGGGTGTTGCCGTGGGCCCTGAAGCAGATATTAACCTTAGAGTCATCAGCGGCTAACAGTCAGTACCCAGATTTTGCCAGATTAACAATTTAAAGGTGGTGGAGCGTTCCTCTAGGCTGTTATCACCCAGTTTAGTTGAGCAGCTCAATAAGAAGTCTTTGTTAGTCAACTCTCAAGGCATATCGAGATCTTCTGCCTTTCTTGCTTCAAAATAAGAGTTTCACGCTTAAGCACCTTAAGGTTTCAAGCTTAAAGCACACAGTTTCATCTCCAGGACATAATTACTCCTTACATTTGCTTAACCAGACTAAGCTAGACGCCAGCAGCAGCAACACAGTTTGTCCTTTTGAAGAGGAATACCTCGGCAATTTAATATAGCAAGATTGAAACAAAACCTCCTTCATCTTTCCATGCTGAGTAACTGGAGCAAGATGCCTTTTTTTTTTTTTTTTACCGGCTCGAAGCTACACAGTCACACTTCAACGTATAAGCTGCTAATGTCCCACATTCTGTAATTAGCATCTCTACAACCCATTTGTCTTTGTTAGATTATATTAGAGACGCCACCCCATTTTTCTGCTTACATTTTCACATCATTCTGACTCTCCTACTTATCCCTCACAGCATTAGCACCTTTTTACATTCTCACCAGTGTAGCCACATGTGTTAATGAGGCCACTGTAGCTGTGCCAAGCGACCGAAATCTCACACTTTGACTCCTTCCAGTGCGTTGCCTCCATTGTAACCTGGTGTCCGAATCAATACTGAGTCAATTATGGCAAGCCAACCGCCACCCCACCCCCCCTCCTTTTTTTCCCTCCTCTTCTCAATGAGGAGGAAAACACCGTAACAACGGAGCAATATTTCTTAGCTCGATTGCTTCTTGTTTTTTCCGGGCTGTGTGTAGTTGGACACAAAAGTATTCAGGAGGCTCCGTGCTGGCACTTTGCCACTTTTCTCCACCTCCTCTTCCCTGGCCACATGCATCTACACGGGGTATCGCTCAGGCAGAACCTGTGGGGGGGTGAGCGGTGCGTTTTCACGAGAGAGCGTGTGGGAGCCAGGGGTGGGCCGGAGGGGCTCCCTGGCTGTGATGTCTTGTGCAATGTATGTGTGCAGAGGCATAAGGCGGGCTATCGTGCAAGTTAACGTGCTGCGCCTTTGTTTCGGTGATCACTTTAATTGATACTGAAAAGGCACAGATGCACGCCGCTGTAATTATTGGACACCGGCTAATATTTTGAGCATAAGCGCTCCTTTGTCTGCGAGAACTGACTCTAATTTGATCGTACAGTCGCTTTGGGCTCTGATAAGATCAGTCCTATTTTTGGCCCGCCTAAGTTTTAATGGAGGTGAACGGGAATGTTTTTTTTTTTTTTTTGCGGATGAATTTTTCATAAAGGACATTTTTGTATTCCGAAGCCGAGCTCCAAGCACCCCACAAACGTTGTCGGAGGAGATTTGTCGGCCTTTGTTGTCGGATTAAATGTTAGTGCCTCCGACTGCATTTAAAAAGCCGAAGATGTTTACATATTGAGTGCGGATGTGGTGTTAATGCACGCGTGTGTACGAGTGTGGGTTTTTGACCACTTAAACGGTTTATGGCTTTTTGTTGGTGTGTGTTAGAGGCAGGGGGGGGGGGGGGAAAGAAAGCATGTGCGTGGTTCTGTTTGTTAAAGCTTTACTACCCTGGGCGTGCAGGCTGAACATGAAAGAGTCTTTGACTTGGCAAGCCTCGCCTGAGGACACCTCTCCGTGGACCATGCCAGGCCAGACTTGGCACACAGCAATGGGCTCGAAACACTGGCTAGGCTTAAACATGTGTGTGCGAGTCAGAGTAGGTATATCTGTTTTGCAGGTCCGCGAGGGAAAGCGTACACTGAGGGGTACCCACATGAGTGTTGTGGTCCGTATGCGTGCGTGTTTGTGTGTGTGTGTGTGTGTGTGTGTTTGTGGACAACAGCAGGAGGGTAGGTATGTGCTCCAGTGTGTGTGTGTGTGTGTGTGTCCGTATGTGCGTGTGCTGTCCTCTGGGGCGGGGGCTCCTGGCTCCGGCTTCCTATGTCTCTGTTTGTCTTCTAACAACCCCAGCACCACAGCCTCGGGCCATTCAGGTGGAGGCTAGTTGAAGTATGCACACACAAACACAGAGTCGCGCGGATACGAGCACACTGCGCACAAAAGGAGGCTCACGCAAGTCCGCTCACAGACACAAATGCGGTCGACGAACACATTGTGCACTCATTTTAGGAAGTTAATCACGCACACCCACACACACATACACGCGGCATCTGTGGAACTCCCGTCTGTGAACCTGTGTTTTGTCTAGAACAAACGTGTTGCGGGACAGGCCCCCCCTGATGTGTTGTGAGTTGATGAGATGTGTCAGAAACATATGATCCTTATTTTAGCCCCCTCTGTTCCTGACCCTCCCCTCCCCTCCCCCTCCCCCCCACTCCCCTTGCATCCCGCAGTGCTCCACTGGTTTGCCTCAGGGAACTGGAAACTGAAAGTTTTGGCTACATTAGCGTGTCTGCACCTCTTAAAGGCTTCCAACTTCTACTCTAGAGCTCATTCTCACTCTCGCAGACTTGGCCGCAGAGCGAGTTGGAACACACCTATGTTGTCTGTCTGTCTCTCTCTCTCTCTTCCTCTGTCCCTTTTACCTACTGTCGGACCAACATGCACGAGAGAAACAACCTTGTTTGTCCGCGGCCGCGTCACATAAGATGAAAAAAAAAAAGCATCCTCAGAAATGAGCGCGTCCTGCCGCTGTCCTGTCAATAGCGTGGCAGGCAGTCACATCCTCGGGTCACGGGGTCATCTGACAGCGTCAGGGCTTGTCATGCCGGCCCTTCCCTTCCACCCTGGTTTCACCACCTGCAGGTTAATGACTTTATTTTTAGACAGAACAGAAACAGAGAAGGAAAAAGTGGCTTTGATGCAGCTGTAGCTCAAGAAGGGACTGATCAGAGCAAGAAGGACAGATGAGATATTTCAGGAAGGCGGATTAGTTTGAGGTGGGAAGAGGAAGAGCTTGTAAGGAGACCCGGCTTTTACTTCTTTTATTTTTAAAAGAAAAAAAATTCCCATCAGTGTGTAAGTCCTCGAGTAGGTAAAGGAACTAGATGAGATTTGCTTAATTTCATACTCTGTGACCATGTACTGTTGTTTCTAAAAAGAACAGTTCAGTACGTTTGAGGTGAGGTTTTGTAAAATGTTTGAAGCAGTTAAGGCGAGAAAAGGCAAGTTTTTTTTGTACAGCACCATTCATCTAACCTGACTCTCGCCAGATGGATGTAGATCCTCCGAGCTCCACACATCCATCTGGACTCGCTGCCATTGGGGGGGATTTCGATACCACATAAAATGGACGAGCCAATCAGGATTGCTGGGCGGGATTTTCATAGATGTGACGTATCAGAGAAATAGATACGTCAGACAACAACGGCGGCTTGCAGCGAGGAAGCAAGCGGTAACATTGATGCTGCTATTTCATCAGTGTTGTGCCTTCAAAGCCAGAGAACGGCTTTGAAGGCTTTTGTTAGTGGAAATTATGAGCTTGTAGCATGTCAGCAAAGATGACGGACAAGCGGTTCATCCAATCATATGCAAGGGTTTTTGACAAGGCCCCTTTTTCTGAAATACATCTCCAATGAAGCAATCCTCAGATGTTTGTGTGGAGCTCGGCGGAACTACATCCATCTGCCAAGAGTCAGGTTACCATTCATCCACAGGTTCATTCAAAATGCTTTACAGCAAAAAAGAGAACTAACTATAAAACAGATACATCAAATACACAGAATACACATTGCAACACTAATGAAAGCAAAAAAGCACAAGAGATAATCACTTGGTAATGATACATAATAATATGTATTAATTTGTTTTGTAGGATTAGAGTTACTCTTGGCTGAAGTTTTAGGTTCATTTAAATTAAATTTTATAAGAGCTCAATCTGTCTGTCTGAAGCCTTGCCTTTTTTTGTCCAGAAAATACAGGCTAAATGTGACAACAGCACCTCCTGCTATTTGGTCTGTAGCTGCAGTCAGTAGGATGATGCATACTATTAATAAACTCCTAAAAAGTACAAAACTTACTGTAATTAAAGTTTGTATTTAATATTAATAGCTTGATATTATTTTTGCCATATAGTTAAAAGTTGACTGCATGTACGAGCCATTCTAAAAGCCATTTATATTGTTGTTAATATTATATAGTTTAAAAAGTGTGGCAATGTTGAAACATTCTAGTTGTTAGAAACCATTGTTATATGTCATAAATTACCCCATATATATGTTATCAATTTTAAAAGGGGCTCTGGTTAATCTGTAGACCAACAGCTTTAATGCATTATAACTGAAAATGACAAAATTTACATTTTTGACCCATTTTGTTGGGATGTGGGGGCGGGGGTGCTAAACCTTTTTCCTTCTTCAAAATGGGGCGCAACTGAAAACATTTGAGAGCCACTGGCTTAATACCACAGCTGACAAATATAGTCTATACTGAAACAAAGAAGTGGCCTTTAAGTTATGGTTTAAGCATATTGGGATTCCTTCTGCACTTGCTAACGTTTTTGGGAAATATACAGCTTTTACTTCTTAAGTCTAAGCTTAAAACACTAGATTAGGCCATTTACCTTGTGCTAAACATATGGGTTTAAATCCCAGGTATGTATACAATTAATATTGACTCATATCTAAATGAGGTGCATGTGCAGCTCTAACTTTTAAGTAAGGTCAGTGGGTTTGCGCCTTTGTTAAACACGTGATCAAGGCAGAACTTGTAAAGCGTTTCCCATCCGAGTAAATGTCCAAGGGTAAAAGTAAAGAAGTGTAAAAATCAAAAAGGTTTTGTTCACCAAAACGCCTCGCTTTTTACATGCCTTACTTTTATATCAGTGCGGCCAGTGCTCATTTCGTGACAAATCTAAGTGATGATTAAATTGTCAAAAAATTTCTGAAAAACCTTTAAGATGCATTTCAATGCTTATTACTAGTATGAATGTCAACATGTTTTTTTGCAGAGAATGACAAGAATAATAAAACAAAGCAGCATGAACTCTTATGTGGTAGCACACATAACCCTAACCCTACAGTCATAAGAAGCTATGCTCCACAACTACAGCCTTATCAGTGGTACAAATGTATCCCCACTGATAAAACAAGGTTTATTCAATGGAAAAGCTTTATATTTTTCGTTCTCAGTATGTCTTACACAGGAAGACATCTGTGATGCCTTGTCTCCTACCTCTATTTTCTTGGTAAATAATAATCAGCCTTTTTGAAAATAACTGATCATTGCATGACCAGAAGATGGCTCAAAAAGTAGCATTTACCGAAGGGGTATGCTGTTTTTGAGAAATGGAGTTGTTTAAGATGGTAGAAATCTGCTTCAGCCTTAGGCTCTGACTCAGAGAGCGTCAACAACGGCCTTACTTCAAAGATCTTGAACTATCCCTTTAAGAGTGCCATTTCAACCTATTCCTGTTGTGACTGCGGTGTTGTAGGCCACAGTCCTACTGGACTTTTTGCTTTGTCTTTCTCGCGCTTATTACGATAAAGCTAAGGCCACACAAGAAGCGTGGTGATAAGGAATTCATGTTAGCCCAAGTCCACAGATGCAATTGAGTGGTCAGATTTGGCCTAAATGGAGACAGGCTGCCCCCGTCTCTTTGATCGAAACTCTCAGAGCTGTTTACAAGGAACATGCATGGGGTTTTTTGTAAAATATAAATGGGTACCAGTAGCAAGATTTTTTTTCCACCAGGGGTTCGGAAGCTGCGATGCCTCCTAATGGTTCGAGTCGAGTCGGCATTTGATCTCCGATTCAAATCCCACGTCTTTTAAATGTTGATTAGAAGGCTAACGACTTTCCTTCATTCATTTTTCAGCGAGTCGTAATTCAGCCATTAAAAACACTTTAGGATGCAAAATGTTTTTTTGGGGCAGAGCTTATGCTTGTGCACAGAAATGCGTGATCATAAGCTGCAGCAAACAAGACTGTCATGCAAACCTGCGGTAATCGCACATGCACGGATGCATGCGTGCCCCGCACACACGTGCTTCCACCCCCATACCAAACTGACCCCTGGTCCTCTGTCCACACATACACACGTATGCAGTCATAAATGCACACTCCTGTCCCAGGCACTCTTTACTTTTTGCAGGCTGAATCTCACTGATAACATACTGGCGTCCTCATTTAAATTTGAAGCGCTTCTTTAATCTTCAAAGGCTTGATTGCTTTATGAATATGCATGGACTGAGCTGACTCTCAGTTCATTACCTTGTTGTAAATTCTAATGACCATTAGGGCCCCGCACGGTAATTGCCAATTGTTTTGCATTTTTGATTAGCCCATTACTGGAGCACATTCTGAACATGTCTGCCCTGCCAGCCTGCCAGGCCACGGCAAGAAACAGCAGGAGGAGGGAAAGGAGGGAGAGTGTGCAAGTAGGGAAGATGTGATGGGTAGTGAAATAAAGTGTAGGGAGTGCTAATTTCGAGGACTGGCTCAAGATGCTGAGGGGAAAAAAAAAAAAAAGAGAAGGAGACGAGGGAGTAAAAGACGCAATAAATGTAAAACTTGAAGTTCCCTAAACAAGCTCTGTCCAGATTGTTTCAGCAGAGCTTGAGTGCAAGAGCATGTACCCAGCTGCCTTTATGTCAGCGTGTGTATTTGTTGACTGCATGCTGGGATGTCTGGCTGAAATGCGTGTGTACACATCCGAGTTTGCGTGCAGTGCTGTTCGCTGGGCAGGACAGGCGAAGTGCTGGGAGTGGAGAGATTCTGGTAGAGCTTCCCGGTGCATGGTGTGTCTTGGACTCATGAAAAATTGATGACTCCTAGCAGAATGGCATTGCCCTGCTACAACTTGATAACACCTAATGGATAATTTAGCGCTCTAAAACCTGCAGCCCCCCCACCCCTCTCTTTTAGTAGCTCGGAGGCGGATGCCGTGGCTGTTTGTCAGACAGATACAGAAGGAGGGAAAAGTAACAGAGGGAGTGAAAGAGGGAGAAGGACGGATAGAGATGCCTTAATATCAAAGTGGGTAAACCCAGAAGTCCGAGTTTGTGATGTCCGCTGTGGACAGGGCTTTCTACTGAGTCCCTCTGCATGGATCTTAACTTATAAATACTTATTCTTGCAATAATTCAAGAATTTATTTGGAAATGAGCATAGGCTAAGCGGAGATATTCACAGTGTGAAAATCACAGTTTAATAATATTTGCACAAAAAACGAAAACACAAACCTATAAAGTTATACGTGCATCTTATCATTTTCTTTTCTGCTCCGGTGTCGAGTTTGGAGTCGACTGTTTAACAGACACGCCACTTGTAATTTGGAGCTTTTTGTTTAAAAATCTCCAAGTCTGTCTTTTAGTGAGAAAAATATATGGTAGACCTTTTTCTGCCAGCTTACTGGCAGTGTGCAGCAACGCTTGGGGGACAGGCAGCACAGGGTCTTTCCATGTTTTAGAACTACTATGGTACTACTGAGGAACTTTAAATGATAGGAACAATATGATGCGATTTATATGTGATTTTAAACCATAACTTTTTAAAACCTTGGTATGCCTTAATTTGACCCTTTACAAAAAATCCCTAAGATGGATACACGTTGATGCAAGGGTAGAACAAAGCGTCCTGCAACTCTAATTTTGCAGCCTGAAAAATTTGGGTATGAAGTTACCAAAAGTGGAGATACTACGAAATCGGGCTGGAACAGGTAATCGGATTAATGGAGATAAATCGATTATTAAATTGATCTTCAACTAATTTATTTGTAATAATTATTAACTGGAGTATGCATACTTTAAAACATGCCATTTGATGAAGGAACAGCTTACTAAGACCAGTAATTAAGCCAAAACTGGAAGAAAAAAAACATCTATACTTTTACATTTAAGTTGAAAGACCTACTTTATCCGTAAATATGCTCTATCCAAAACTCTACTTTAGCTTTATCTGATTCAAACTCTGTAACGATAAATGAATATCCTACTAAACATGGCAATTTAGTTATTAAAACCACAATGCTCCATTTACAATGCTTTTAAAATGTACAAGAAAAGGTTTTTTTCCTTTGCATTCAGAACTTTTGTCTATTGAGGTATTTGGATCTTCTGAGTCTTTAATCTTTTTAGATTAATCGACTAGTCAAAAAATAATCAATAGATTCATTGATTACTAAAATAATCATAGATGCAGCCGTACTATGAAATAGTGACGCCGCAAAGTGACCAGCAGCTATTTGGACCATATACACTGCATACTTCTGACTATGACAGGCCGTGCCTGTATGGAAACACAGCAAACTGGGAACGTTCCAGCTCAGAACTTCATATCCAGACAGCTCTGCTGTTGTGGAAATGAGGCTGCTAAAACAGAAAAAATTATCTCACTGGCATCAAACATGAAATCCTTATTATTATTTTACTTTTGTTTTCTCTTTTGTCTACTGTCACTTGGTTCAAGCAAATGTGCGAAAGAAAAAATGTGTTTGTGTTGACGAAGATGAATGTTAAATCTCCTGCTCCAATGCTTACTGTCCCAAACATCGCAGTTTGTGAAAAGGGAATGCCATTTTCTCCTTCCTCTCTTTATCACCACCCAGTTTATGTGCTGTGCTTGGATCTTACTGTCATTCTAATATTCCCATAGTAATAACACGTTCACAGTTTGGTTAATCCTCTTGCAGTAAGACCAGAAGAAACTGCCCGGGTTTGTCTCCTAGGTGTGGAGTCTCACCTATCTGTGCTGTTTCTTGCCATTTTCACCTTTTGTCTCTCTGATAGGGACGGTATCTTTACTCTGCCTTTGATTTGGTTTTAGATTGCTCATAATCACAACGAAGGAAGCAGCTTTAAATCATCCAGCAGCTAGTCAGAGTTAGCAGGCCTTTTGGCTGGTCTGGGTTCCAGCCTACAGGTTTTCACACTCTCACACGCTGACAGAGGAGCTGAAGCTCCAGCGGTATCAGCAGCAGCAGCAGCAGCAGAGCCCGCTACGGCCACAGGAGTCTTGGGGAGACAGCATGATAGATGGCTTTGTTAAAGGGTCCCAGGGTGTCCCCCTGAACTTGAAGCACTCTGTTTATCTTGAATGGGAGAACCACAGAGAGTGGTGGGCAGTGGGAGGAGAAGGAGGAGGAAGGAAAAAGAGGGTAAGAAAAAGGAGTGGAGGAAGAGGGAGAGTGGAGGCCTGTGTCTGAACGGGCCTGGATGGGGGTTGGGGGGGTTAAGGGGGGGGGGTCGTGAAGAGGCACGGCTGCTGCAGAGACAGGGAGGAGGGAAAAAGGGGGGATGGGGGAGGCTCTCCTCGTAGCTGTCCATTAACAGATGAACTTGGCAATGATCCAGGCCTCAAAGGTCTTGGGAGACAGACACACACACACACACACACACACACACACACACACACACACACACACACACACACACACACAATTACACGCAGAGCCTCATGGCTGCCTGGTACCTGCTGACTACGGACGGAATGCCACCATGGTTCTTTTTTGTCCAGAGGCGAAAGAGGACACGTCTCTGGTTCACCTATGACAGAACCAGTTCAGACCGGTTAGGAAGCGAGGCCGACGGAGGAAGATGGACAGGCCCTCCTCCGTGGCCCGACCCTCCTCTCGCTCTCCTCTTCCTCTCGTTCGCCTATTTTTCGAGGCTTTAGTCGGAGGAAACAGAGAGAGAACCTCTAACCTGGGGGCACAGGACAATGCACAAGTGAGAAGAAAGAAGCGAGAGAGCGTGGGAACAAAGCGGCAGACCAGTGGAACTGGTCGTGAACGGGGGGGGGGTGGGAAGAGGTTTGGGGAAGAGCGTCTCTGTTGTTGTCAGTGCTCTGCTCTTGATGGGACAACACGAGCTTAACACCACCGTAGCTATTGTGTACTGAAAACATTACGGCAAACACGAGTGTTGAAAACTGAGGGAAAGAATTTGATATAGAAGATGGCACATAAAGGGCTGTTGTGCTGCGTGGGCAAGAAAAACCCTTTTATTTGAGTCAGCTTTGCCTGTAATCATATCTCTCTTGATACTGGATGTTCATGTGTTTCTGTAAAGAAGATCGGGTTTGCGAATCTGTGTCAGCAAATGCCAGAAAACATAAATGTAGCCTCCCGCATAGTTGGTTTTTACTTTTGTCTACTTTCAGACGAAACAGTAACGACGCATATAGATGGCAGACGACAAGTGAGAACGCTCAAAGAATTTCGATCAAACATGAGTTTTAAACTGATGCATGCAGTTTGGTGTCTTTAAGGCACATTGAACGCATCGTGCTGAAGTGCAACAAAACACCGCAGAACACAGGACTTGAGCAATTTTATCAGAACCATCAATGCTTGTGAAAAGAATAGATTTGAAGAGGCTCACTTGGTTGCTTGCCTTGCAGCCAGAAGCTGCTGCTGTGTGTTAAATAATAGAGTAACAGCAGCGTATATTGTGCCAGACATCTTTAAGACTTGATGTTTATGGACACACATGGTCCCAATTAACGACGGCCTTTGTAATTTTGGTCATCTTGATTCTTCGTACTGAACATGTGCCAGTTCATACCTGGCTCGGTGGAGTTCTGTACCCAGTTTGGCTTGATCTCATAGTTTACTCAATTTGGTCGGACGACTCGGGTTAATATTCAAGGTCACTTAGGTGTTTCGATTTGATCAGGGTTTGTAATCCATCATCTTTCGCTATTAAAAATCAAAGTGTGTTTATTAGTCTTTCATAGCACGAAAGACTAATAAAGACATTTTGTCTTTATGTTGGACAAAAGCATGTAAAAAAAAAAAATCAAGCAACTTTAATTGCAATGATAAATAAATGTGAATAATATACTTCATACCAAACATCTTAAAACTGCATTGCAGAAATGAAGACTTGCAATAAAAAGACTCATATATTGATTTGTGTTTTTGTTCATTTTTTGCTGAACCATCCCTTAACAGTTTGGTTGAGAGAAGAATTAATTAATATTTGATACCCACATGAAGGATATTCACGTAAAGAAAGTTTGTACCTCCTTCCTGTCTTCAATAAAACATTCTCACAGGACAGAACATGTTTCATATCAAACATAATAGCATTATTCTGTTTAAAGGTGCAGAGTGCATGTTTTGAAGTTAAATATTATTTATTTTCTTTCCCATACATGCCCTTACAATTGCCTGACATGTAAAATGAGTTATCCTCTAGTCAGTGCTGTTGCCTCTATTGGCTGGATTAGTCTGTTCATTTGGGCCGAATCCTCTGTGTGAGCTCGTGAATGTGATGCGCTGCGTGCTCTTGTTCACCTCAGAAGACATTATGCCTCTTAATAAAAGACCTGTGCAGTTGCAGCGGCAGATGCTTTTCCAACTTGTTGCCAGAGGGGGCAGACATCTGCAAAAATCCTGGAACTCACGCAATGCTCCTTTAATGCTGGCCGGTTCAAACAGCTCCTTTAAATGGGATGGGATCATCTTGAATTATTAATGCTTAAAATTTAATATAGTCAATGTAATAATAACTCCTGCATTTTATTGTCAAATTGCTCGCAATGCATATGTTTTGGTAGTTGTTTTGTTATTGTTGTCTGTCTTGTCCACAATAATGTGTCCTTCTGCCGTATTTGGCCACCCCTATAATCTTACTTAATATCTTCACCAGGTTATGATCCTGGGCCTTTGCCTTACCAAACCAGCAACTGATACTTTACCTATAACCTGACCCAGTTATTGCACTGTTGACAATGAAACAAATATTTTTAAAGATAAAATATTATATTAGATGGACTCAAACCACAATAAATTAAAATACAACACAGGTTTCAGTTACACTGGGTTGTTTGTGTTTGAGTTAGGTAATGTATATGATTATTATGGTATAACAACATTGAGAGGAAACTGAGATGATAATTCACATTGTGAAAGTATTTACACAAAGATTTAGACCAAAAATGTTAAATGCGAACTGACTACTCTATTTAAAACAGAAAATAAATATTTTCTCCTAATATAACAACAGTTATTGTTGATATATATTATGTAAACCTATTTATTACTATGTAAATTTTTACAGACTAAAGCAAAAAAAAAAAGAAAAAAAAAAAAGAAATCAGCCAAATTTCAAAATATTTTCACACAAATGTTATGATGACTATCATTACTTTTCATCTTTTTATTTTTTCCATAAAGGCAGAAAAACTTGTGTAGATTAGGGTGGGGTGGTACTTTTGTACAAAGTGGAGGTAAAAACTGGTGAAGGGCCAAATCAACATGAACCAGTTCCTGTTCTAATGAGCACACTAACCTGAAAACAAAAATTATAGACTAAAGCTGAAGTGAGAGCTTGGCTTTTACGTGCTTTGTTCTGTCGGTTTACCCTCACACCATGCAAAAAAGTAAAAAATTCAAGGTATTGTCATAATTTTGTTTGTTTAGTAACAGAAATCTAAATATAGTGTAGAAATATCATCCCAAATGAGTTGTGATTATATCATATATATATAAAATCATGCGTCGTTTCACCTGATGATGTTGAACAGATGTTAAGACATTGAATGTCAACGGTTGAAAGGAGTCTTTAGGTAGAAATCATGTGCATGCTTCAGGCCAAACATGGATAATGTATGGCTGTGATTCTGCATGTGCATGTCTTTATGCGCCTCCCCCCCATGTAAATGCACGCAATCCCATTTGCATGTATTTCACACGTGCTAAGATTAGTTTATTATCGCTGCGGAAGGTTTTTTTCTGCTTCTTCTTTTTTTATCTTCTTACATTTGTCCTAGCCTTTCGGCTCTTGCTCTGTTTCTAAGAAATGTATTTTCCAATGCGCTGCATGGCGACTTTGGTGCAAAGGCCAACTAAATAGCTTGCTTTTCTGTGTTCGTGTGTTTGTGTGTGTCTGAGAAGATGGCTGTTTTTATAATGCCCCCTGCTAATTTGCATATGTATATGTGCAGATTGTATGAGAAGAGCTCTCACACTTAGAGCAGTTGGGTGGGGAGGGTGGCGGCGGGGGTGATGTTGTAAGGGTTGGGTATGTAGTTTGTGTGTGTGTGTGTGTGTGTGTGTGTGTGTGTGTGTGTATTAAAAGGAGGGGGTCTTGTTGGCACTTTCACCCCCACCTACCCCCCCAGACAAAGCCGGCCACTACTCCCAGATGGTAGTCTGCTCTCTCCGGCCATGTGTCTGGTGTATGTGTGTGACTGTGTTATGGACTGAGGCAGATACAAAGAGGAGGGAGAGTGATGGAAAAATCTGCAAGTGAGAGTTGAATACATTGAGATTCGGGCTTATAGAAGTGCATAAAATGGATACGCATGCACATAGATGAGATGAGTTGAGACTTCACGGGCGTCCTTCGGATGTCTACGCATGACATGACTAAAAGCAGTCCAGTGTGGTCCCCCACTTTGTGCCTTGCTCTAAATGCATTAGAATACATAATTCAAGGCAGATGGACACAGAGAGGGAAAGGAAGGAGAACGTGAGGATAGAGGGATGGACTAACAGAGGGAAAAGGGGGAAGCAGAGCAAAGATAATAGCTGGGTGTGCTTTGTCTTACTGAAGATGACCTAGAGATGTCCATGGACGTCTGGCTAATGAGGTCAGCATTAAAGATAAAGCATCAGGATTATGTTTACTCCAACTGTCTGCTGGACAGTGAGACAATGAGTGATTAAGCTGGGGCACTTTTTTGGTCTATGACCAACACAAAGATGCGTATCAAGTATCAAATAGTTTTGCTCTGATTCCAGCCATTGGCTTTCAAGTACAACATTTTGCCCGATTTCCAGTATCCCGTTTGTGTAAAGCTTTAACCCGATAATGCCAATTTTAGACCATATCAGTGTCTGCATTACATTTTATCATACATGTTCAACTGTTTTAACATCGTATATTAGCAGTTAGCAAGGTTATCACATCTAGGTCTACTAAAACAGTGATGTCTGTGTGTATTCTTTGGAGAATATAGATCCCTAACTCTGAGATGCTCTCAGTTTCCAAACCCAGCATGCTCCATGACAGACACAGGTTGGAAAAGCTCAAAACAACAACAAATCTGCTGAAAATCTTGCTCTTTCGCAGCCTGGATGAAAGGCAGATTGTTGGCAAGTCATACAAATAACAGTTTCCTTTTAAACTGCTTTTTACATCTCTGTGCTGCCTTGGACTTTATTTTTATACACCTCACGGATGCTGAACATGGATAATTTTGAGTCTTCTTCACTCAGTAACCAAATCTACACTGAAGAGGGTTTTTGTTAATGCAACCTGGTAGAGCTGGGGTATGAAAGGTTGGATTTATGGATCACAGGTGTAGGCGGATAAAGATAAAAATTTTCTTTTTCTGGTTACCAGTCGAATCTTGTGTGACACTTCCAAACATGTTTATTTAAAGTGACAAAAACATTCCTGTTCTGAGATGTAATATTCTTGAGTTTGGACGAGAAGCTGTTAAACTGTAATGGTTCATATATTCCCAAATAAATTCTGCTTAAGAGCTGTGTGTGAAGAAGCACGGTTGTACTATCTATTGCTTGGATAGACTTGAGCTTTTATGACCTTGATGTTTGTTTTCCTTGCTTCCTCAGACATAAACACAGCTCTTGCATCCAGACGCGCTGAAAGAAAGACTGGAAGTTATCTTGCCCTGTGCTTTTTCTCTTGCGTCATGCTTCTCTGCAAGTGCGAGGCAAAGGTTTCGGGGGTTGCAAATGTCTCGTGTGCGTAGGGACAAAGTCAGTTTGACTCAAATGGTGTGTAGATTTTTTAGCGAGATCCCAAACCCCCCCTCAAACGCTATTGTCCCACTACCTCTATGTCCCTCTGTGGCCTTTCTCTCATACCTGTCAAACTGGTTTTCCCTCCCTTTCATTCAGAGGAAAGCCCTTCTCCTTTTTCTTGACCAGGTGGTATTTTGTTATCGCACAAGAAACCAATGTTGCGTATGACAACCCTTTACCCCCACAGTTCAAAGTGCCAAGATAACTGTTCTCTATTTATACCTTTATTGAAGCAAGCTTGTCTTTTGCCAGCTAGCGCTCTGGCAGGGAGAGCTTTCCATGCTGGACATGCCCCGTTCTCCCCAGGCTCTCGTACCGCAGTCGTCTGCCAAGTTGTAGGGGCAGATTGCCTGTAATAGGTCTGCCATTTCCTTCTCATCATCTGTCAGCACTCTGGATCCAACTGCTGGGTCCAAAGAGGGCTACCGCTCTCCAATTAAAAAGGTTAATTTGCCCTCGTGCATCCCCCCTACACCCTCTCTACTGCCTTCTATGACTTCATTAGCACTTATTTTCATATGTGTTGCTTCCTTTGAATTTGTTTGGGCCTTTTTTTTATTTCCTTTTCAAGCGATCATCTTTTTCCATGGAAGTGGTAAGGGTGAATACTTATTAGCATATCTGAGCCACAATTTCTTGTAAATTATTCTTATTAATTTTAAGTAGATATTCTTTACTCTGGGAAAAGCAGTTTGTGTTGTGTTAAGCTGCGTTTGTCCAAAATGGTGTTTCTGGACGGATTCAGTAGCAGAAGGTTACATTAATAATTATAATAATCTGCAACTTAACCTTTTTTTTTATTGTTTGTGTATTTCAATGTACACCATATTAACACTGGTCTCCACAACTGCTAATAGGGATTTTTTTTTTGAATCAATAATATCTTTTACAAATTGTGAAATGTTCTCAGAAATGACAATAGCTATAGGAAATGCAGAAATATTCCATGAGTTTAGACTAGGCTATGGTTTGTTCCCATTATCAAGGTGTAGAAGGGTTTTAGATGTTAGCTTTTCAAGGCCGCAAACATTTTCAGTCCAACTGATTGAAGTACTTCTAATGAGATGCTATAAACGTGTTGGAGTGGCTGCAGTTTTCTCTGGCTCAAGAGATCATAGCAGCTCTACCCCTACACCTTCCTCATCTGTTGCTGCACCCTGATGGACAGCGTCCTGAAAGAAGGTGTCTATTCTTTTCTCTTGCTTTCAAAAGTTTAGTTGATTGGAAATATTTCAGGTGGCGGAAAGCACGGACAGCAGCCAGTTGCCCAGCTAATAATTGTTATACTTGTGTTACTCTATAATAGCAGAACAGCCAATAGGTTTATTATTCTTCAAAGTCAGCCTGCTCTCTTTAAAACTACAGCTAAATGTACTGCTAATATTTTTGCTTCTGTCTGTATTTCAAAATATCAAAAAACGTTGTATATACAACACTGATATAACTGTACTAATCAATATGTTCCATTACATTAGTATTATTTCGCTCTATTTTCAACTTTAAATAAAGCCATTGTTATATTTTTTTCTATGAAAGGGTTTGTTTTTATATAATGCCACAGATTGAGTAAATATATAAAAAATATTTATGCACTTGTTATGCGTGACTTTACTTAGGGGTTTTTAATTAATGTTACCAAAGAACCGTCTTTTTGTCTCACATGACAAAAATAAATAAATAAATATAAACAGCCATTTATCTTGCCATACATCACGATTCTCTCACAGAGGTGTCAATCACTTGAAATGAAGCTCATCTTGAGAGGATAAAGGTTGTAACCAGTGAGAGAGAAGTCGGCAACTTACTTTCATCATCAGTGATCTATCCCTCTCAGACAGATGGAGAGGAAATCTTGACCTAACGGCCTGCTCCAGCCCTCCTCCCCTGTATTTTTGTGCAAAGGGCTTTGGTCTAAATAAAATGTATGTGGATGCATGTGGACATGTTGCTGTTTAAGATCAGGAAGGAAACTGGCCCTAACCGCTGCTGGAGGTGCTCCTTTCTGTCAGTTAGCACTGCCCTCAAACAGCCGTGTGTTTTTGGGCTTTTTAAGCAGGCATATCTGAATCCTTAGCTTATTAAAAATGCTAAATAAGTGGTGAATTCACCACCTTTGAGAGGGTTAGTTCTTCAGATTTAATTTGATTGTTACTGCGGCGATTCACAAATTCAAGGCAAGTTTTTAAGCTTTCAGTGTGCTGGCGGGAGTCAAATGGTGCTTGAGAATAGCTGGCGGAGTAGAAACATTGGTCTGATAAATCACATTCAAACATGACTGAGAGAAACTAAGAATGAAAACAGAAATTATTTTACATTTTTTGCTTGAAATCTATAATATATTATCACAGCTCGAAATCTTTACCAGGTATATCTATCGTTTTAAACTTTGTTTCCACTTGCTCTTGTAATCCTAAATAAAGTGTGGGGTTTCCCTGCTCTCCCATTTATTATTTTAAATTAATATTGCCGGTGTTTTTTTTTTTGTTTTTGTTTTTTTGGTCTCTACTTATGCAACAGGCTATTATGTGTTTGCATGTTTGCTAACTTCAGCAAACATGCCTTAGCACTAAATTTAGAGTTTTCGGTTAGCTAACATGCTAATATTAGCATGTTACCAACATTTTTGGTAACTCTGGCACAAAGCATGCCAATATAATAGCATCTCTCGCTAACTACTATTAGTGAACATGCTGAGTGTTTTAGCATTAATTTTCTGCTTTGGCCTTTCTGGTTCACCTCGCTTACTTCATAGTTGAACAAATTTTTAGCCAATTTACCTTTCGAAGCTTTTACTTTTTATGCTGCTTTCACCCAAACGCTTGTAGTGATTATTCAGCTTTAAAACTACTTTTAACATATCAAGTTCCAGGGGTCTTTCTGCTTTGAGTTTGGCCTCTTCATCGGTTTTTAGTAGGCATTTACTGTATTCCTTCAACACATTTTCTTAAGCATCTTTGCTATTCTAATATTTCTGGTAATTTGTGCTCTTCAACAAATGATTTATCTTTTAGTTCTGCTCCTTCAGTCGTTCAGTTGACAGTCCAGCATATCAGTTTACCATTTCAGCGCAGTTCATTCGTATTCCCTTAAAAGAGTACGGAAATGCAATTGTTAGCTATCACTGTGGCATTTTATAAACTCAAGGCACGGTTTTTAGCTTTGAAACATGTGCTTAATGACTTAAATGGATGGACAGGAGGTAAAGATGATGGAGGAGAAAAGGGATGGTGTCTGAGTAGTTCACCCACCATTAGAGACCTGCCCCTGGACTCGGAGAGCAGGCCAGGTTCCCATGCACTGGCGAGAATGCCGAGCCCTCTTCGGTTACACAAAATGTCGGCTTGAGCAGCTACCAAGAGAGATATTATTAGTGTTATTTTGCCTTAGTTATATGAGCTCAGTGCTTTTAGTCTCCCCTTGTTTGAGTGGCTGACTGACACTTGAGTTTCAGCAGCAGATTAAATGAAATTTTAGCAGCTTTTTTCTTGAGGCTAGGCTATAATACTAGACAAAGGGAGCAGCTGCCACTAATGTAATCTAGAATGGTGTGCTGCACTCTGAAGCTGTCCACCACTCTTTTGTTTTTTCTCTTTTCTCTTCGTAGCTTTTAATGTCGTTCTTGACACCCTTTAGCTAAAGCCCCTTTTCTTCTGATATTACTCTTCTACGTTCACTGCTATATACTTCTCCTTTTATTAGCTCTTCCTCTGTATACATTATAGATAATAGAACTGGAAATTAACAATGAGGGAAAAAATTGCCTATGTATTAGGTGCACAGTTTTATTTTTGTTGCCCATATGCCACTGAAACTAAGTAAAAGATGCAGTGCCTCGCAAAAGTATTCAACCCCCTTAAACTTTTCAAAAATTATTTCATATTTCAGCTACAAATTATAATGTATTATACTGCCACTTTTGCTTTTTATCTACTTAGGAAGTGTGTAAGGAGAAGGAAAGGACACATGGTTTTACATTTACATTTACTTTACATTACTTTTTTTCTTTTTTTTTTTACAAATAACACTCTAAAACAGGGGACACCAACCTTTTCCAAACTGTGAGTTACTTCATTGGTGTTGTGTCATACGAAGGGCTACCAGTACTGACGTTTGAACTAGAAGAGTCAAAGTTCACCTTAACTTTATGTAACATAAATAACATTTTCATGCTTCTTTTCTAGATATTGTCTTTTTTAAATCTATATAAATGCAAGTGTGATTAAGCAAGAAGAGTAATGGAAAGAAATAAAGTTTTGGTTGTGGATTGTGGTTCTTTTAGAACAGGCTCGTGGGTACCACATGTGGTCCTCGAGGGCTACTTGGTGCCCGCGGACACCATGTTGGTGACACCTGCTCTAAAACATGTGGTGTGCATTGGGATTTACCACCCTTAAAATCACACCCCCATGAAAAAAACTCCTAGTAAACAGAGTCCACCTATGTAAAAATAAGGTTAATTTTATTAATCAGTTGTAATTAGCTTATTACTGTGATTTAATGCAGTTGCTCTGGCCCAGATGTTTGTAATAGAACATTCGTGAGCAAACAGCATCACAAGTACCAGAAAACCTTGCAAACAGGTTAAGGATAATGCTGCAGAGAGGTTTAAAGCAGGGTTTAGTTAAAAAACAAAACAATATTCTGTCTAAACTTTGAAGATCTCACTGAGTCCTGTACATCTATCGTCTGAAAGTGGAAGGAGTACAGCACAACAAACCTACCAAGACATGGTCGTTTGACTGAAATGACACTCTGGGAGTATTATTCAAAAATGATGAAAGGAGAATCTGTTGACACAGCCTCTTTCCTCTTACACCCCTAAATAAAATCCAGTTCAACCATGTTAGCCCCAAACGTAACATATCAGCAAGTAGAGTCCACCAGTCAGTAATTTGATATCGGTATAAATCCAGTTGTTACGTCAAAGCTTCAGAGTTTTGATGAAAGCATTAATTAGGCAAGAAGCCAAAGAGGCCCATGGTAACTTAGAAGATTGTTATTTGTAGAAAATTTTGAAAACCGTGAATCATTTTCCTTGCGGTTCATAGTTGTGCTGTACATTTTGTTCGTCTTCTGCATAAATTCCCAATAACACAGAGAAGCTTGTGGTGGTAAAGTGTTTAAATGTGATAAGGGGTATACATATTTTGCAAGGCACTGTAGGCGATATGAGACAGGTAGCTGGGCCGCCCCTCAGAGCAGCCTCGGGCCTCCCATGATTTTCCATGGGCTTAAACCATATCTGCAGAACATGTATGGAATGAGCACATAAGGCCGCGTACATTTTGACCTTGTGCAAACACAGTTCATTTCTCAGAATGCAGCACAAGCAGTCCTCTGGGCTTGCTGCCCCTGCGACCCCTGTGTCAGGCAGAGGTTGTCAGTCCCTCTTAAAAGGACAGGGTGGATCCTGAGAAACTGAGTTCACACTGACAGGGAGGGGAGCCACATTCCTGCCAGGGCCGCGTAGTTTAACACGGTCCTGGACGAAAAACAAGTGCAGGATAACAACCCGTTGGAAGATGAATATTAGGAATAGACATTTTCATCGGTGTAGCTAGAATTTTTGGATATTGCTGATTCTTCGCTTGCCTTTTGCGTTCTGGATGTTTTCAGTAGCCTGTAGACCAGAACCGTAAACATCTGGCCCGTAAATCTCGGCTGGAGCAGCATCAGAAACCCAGCCATCCTCTGATCAGCTATTCATTCAGAGTTATGCATTTCCACACAGGACGTATTTGTTTACTGCTTTAACGACTGGTGATCTTGCCAGTGTGAGTAATTTTACTCTACATGGAAACAAACTATTTTATGGTTTTTGTTTAGGGGCACAGGTACCGTGGCTCTTCCTGTGAAGAAACGATGGCTCGGTGGTGGACTCGCCCAGCCAGTCAGCCTGTTAGCGAGTGTGTGTCCTGTCCTGCAGCTGTCTGTGAATAAATCCTTCTGTCACCAATGGCACTCAGCCTTTCTTCGCATGTCCTGCACGTCAACGTTTTTTGAGGTCTGAAAGCGCAATTTGGCATCCCCCGAAAAGGGCGTGTTTGTAACGTTTGAAATGCGAGAAGATTGACCCTTTACTGAAGATTTTTTTTTTTTTATCTGTCTCAGCCTCATCTCTCTTATTAGCTTGGGTTTCCTTTGGTGTTTATTGCAGAACCATTATAGGAACTGAGAGGAATTTGTTGCAGCACATCTAACCCGCCTGAAGCACAACTGTACGCGCACCACATGTGCTTTTGCAAACCTGATGACCCATATAGGTATAGGCTCTTGTCCCCCCTTTTTTTTGGGACTCTCTTTTTTTGCCCCTCTGTGTTGCCCTCCCTGCCCTCTCTTTCCACCCTCGGGTAGTTTCCTAAAGCCCCCCCCTGATAAACGTAGTGATCTATAGGAGCTCAGGACCCAGACAGATTTTTGGCATGGCTGAGCAGGTTGCTTTCCAACACGGCTTGAGATCTTAAGACCCTGGCCTTGTTAAAAGACTGATTTATGCTTTACAGCTGTGCACAATGAAACCTACAGTTTGGATACCTTAATTAATATCCCACACACTTACTGCTTGGACCTGTGCATGCTCCTGATGATTATTATTATTATTTTTACTATAAGAGTGCTTTACTCTTTCAACAAAAACTAAAACACTCAAAAGACTTGAGACTGAGGCGTAGGTTCCAGCAGAAGAGCCAGAGCTACACTGGAATGGCTATGATCAAAGCATAAAACAGCGAATCTGGGGGTAGACTTTAAAACTGACGCTCACATATGCGCTCCATCCATTCTGACTGAGGGTGAATCATCTTGCAAAGAATAATGCAGAGAAACCTAATTTCCTAAATGTACAAAGCTGGTAGAGAGATTCCTGAAAAGACAACAAACACCCCAGTAAAAGGAGCTTCTACAAACATGTGGTGCTGAATGCAAAGTTATGCCTCAATTCACAAAATTTTATTTATATAAAAAATTCATTGTCACTATAGTTATGTGCCATTTTGTGTCGGCCTATCGAAAAAAGGTGCGACACGAATACATTAAAGGACGTGGTTGTAACTGGACAAAACGTGTTCAAATTCAAGGTGTGTTTAAGTACTTTGCAAGGCGGCACTGTACATGAATATTTACTGACTCCCTTCACCGGGTTTTAAATCGTAATGTCTTTTTCCAAGCGTGTTCAGTGCAGGCTTGTGACATAGTGAAGGATTATTCTGCACTGTAATATGCAATCCAAATGGGACTCATTTCGTTTGCCAGCCAGCCAGTTTTTTTTTTTTTTTTTTTTTGTCCAAAGGAGCTTGAGACCACAAGTGTGACCCTGGTGGGTATCAACCCTCTTGAAATGTCCTAACAACTTTACTGTCAACTTCATGGATGGAGCTGAAGAGTAGGAAGGGGAGCATATGGATGCCGCTGTGGCTGTTTGACCACTTCCTTTCTCAGCCACGTCTCTTCCTGACTCTGTCGTCGTCGTCTTGAACGGGTTGAACTGGGCTGAACAGGAGGCCATTTTGCAATTTTAATCAATGTTTGGCGCAGCACAGCTTTCTCCTCGATGAATTAATAATGGAGCAAGGCATGGAGGGTTGGAGCAATGGCGGGTTGTGGTGTGAAGGTCTCACAGTTTGTGGCTGTGTCCTCATTACGGAATCTTAATACAGAAAAACAAAGACGAAAGAAAAGGCTGAACTTGTGACAGAGTCGCTCTCTGACTTCGACAGTCTCCGTGTTCTGAGCTCCATCTGACCCCAAAACACCCCTCGATCTAAACACTGGCTGTTGATATTTCCTTAACCACTCGACCACCGTGCGCACAGTCACACACTGCAGATTGGACGCGTGTTCAACCCTCAGCCTCCACAGCTCTGGGACCTCGGCACACTCTAACACTGGTCCTCCTTGTTTCAAAGTGCCATGTCCCTCCACAATGCCTTAAGGCTTCGATGCACAACGAGCTGCTATGGTTGGCCCGAGCTCACATGCCCTGGTCCTCACACCCCGAGGTGGAGGGACACAGCGAAAAATAGCTGCATGCTTCAAAAACAGCCGTTGTTCCCTGGCATCTCCGTGATGGCCATGCTTGAGAGCTTCTGGGGCAAATGTGAGCGCGTTCAGGAACAAACTGCTCCGGTCAACGTCAGCCAGGAAATCAGTTATTTGTTTACAGGTTTATTTTTTGCTTTCCATCTTGACGCCAGGACAAGGAAATACGGGTTCTTTATCAGTACTTAGTTTGGATCTGAATCTCTGAGCTTGTTACATACAGTAGACTCGTCTTATTATAGGTTTGATCATGTCTGTAATTGACCTCCGTAATTCTGCAGCGACAGCTAGCACCCAATCTAAAGTCAGGGAAAAAAACCACGTTTGTACAAGCTGCCCTATGTTTTCTCACACAAAAAGAGAATATATAGTTAGATGACTGTTATGATACACGTCCCTCTGGACAGTCGAGTGTAGATTCAGGCTTTAGAAGCTTTTCTTCATAATAGCCACGTCAATGACTCCATGCAATCGGCTGGAGTTCCTTAGACAGTTTTTAACAACTTGCATTATTAGATCAGCTGAATTGACCGTATTGTACTATAATTTGGATTAAAACTGACTGGATATAACTGGCTCTGAGTCTGACTACACCGCTGAATGTGATGGACAGAATGTTTTTCTTTAATTGAATAAGACTTGGACTGGTGCTGTTTTAAGAAACTGAACTGAATTGAATTGAACTTAATGTGGTTGAGTTAAATCAAGTTCTAATAAACTTAGATGTATCGAGCCGAAATAAATTCAACTATACTGTATAAAATGAACCTAAATTGATTTAAATTAAATTGACCTGGACTAGATTAAGCTTAGTTGAGGGCTGCACGGTGGCATATTTGGTAGCACTGTTGCTTTTCTGCAGCAAGGTCCTGGGTTACTTAGTTTCTGTAAATTGTCCTTTGGTCCGTTTGTGCATGGTTGTTTGTCCGATGTGTCCCCGTGTTGGCCTATGGTCCGGTCCTTGTCCAATGACCGCTGGGGATTGGCACCAACCCCCGCCTCCCCAACTCTGCAAGGAAAAGCAGGTATAGATAACAGATAAATGAATAGAGTGGAGCTGAACTGAACTTCATCAGACAGCTTTTAGACTAAATTAAGTTAAACTGGATTAAGGTTAGATGATTTGAATCGAATTCAACTGAATTGACATGAACAAAGTTAAATGTCTTACTTTCCTTGTGTGCTTTGTCGACCCAAACCCAGGAACATGACAGAAAGTGATCAAGGAGAATCTTTCCGTGCGTGTAGCTTTGTGTTGACCCCTCTCGGTCCTCTCATCAGATTGTGTCAAAGACGTCGCGATGAAAGGAGGGGTGAGGAAGTAGCATCGAGCTGCATAAAGAACAGGGAGTTTGAGGGAAGGATTACTCTTTACTCATTTCAGACAGACTCTCGCTGTGCCACAATTTGTGGGATTGCGTGTAAAAATACCATCCTCTGTTCAGTTCAGGGATTCTTTGTCTGCAGGTCGGTGTCTGCAGTTCAAGGAATCCTTCTCCAACCCTCCATTACCATCTCTTCCTCTCTTCTGTCCCACTCTCTGTTTGGCTTCTGCTCTTTCTACTTTCCTTGCTCTCCTCTCTGTTATCACTGTCTGAGTCAGTCAACGCAGCGGTCTCAACAGTGCCTACTAACCGGGAGTCATTCTGCAGGATTTCTTTCACCCTTTTTCTGCTATTACTAGTCTTTTTTAACTTAGTCTATACATTTTTATGTAAGCAAAGTCACATTTAAACACATTTACCAAACATCATGTAAAAACAATACTACAGAAGAATGAATAAGCGAAATGAGAACAATTTGTTAAAATCGACCTGATCTTAGAAAAGTTTTTATATGCTCAAATCTGTACATTTTGTCAACTTACAAAAGCAACATTTTTTAGGGATTTTATTAGGGATGTTATGTGATAGACCAAAATCTTAAAAGTATGTGGAAACAAGTTAACCATACAGCTAGGGCTGGAAGATATGGACCAAAAATAATGTCTCAATACCTTTAGGCTAAATGGCGATATACAATATTTATCTCAATGTGTTTTTCTTTTTCATGATGTAGTTACAAAAAGACATCACTGAATCAAAGCTTTATCCCAAATGTCTCACAGGCACATTTTTTTTTAACAAACATCGATAGATAGATAAATATGAGTAAGAGCTGAAAAATACCCTACTGGAATATATGAACGTTTTATTATTATGCAAAATAGACCATTTTGATATAAATTCTGTTGTCTCATTTTATATCCCTTAAAAAAATCTCGATATTTTAAAAATCTTGATATATTGCCCAGCCCTACTTCCAGCAGGACCACAACCCTAAACATTCAGCCAGTGCTGCAATAGAAAGGCTTGACTCAAAGCATATTCCTGTGTTAAAAGGAATTGAATCTAAGTTCAGATTTAAATTAAAATGAAAATCCATGGCAAAACTTGTAAATTGCTGATCACAGCTGCTCTTTATCCAGTCTGACTGAGTTTGAGATATCCTGCAAAGAAGAATTAGCAAAAACGGCGGTCTGTAGAAGGTGGTAGGGACAAACCATGAAAGACTCACAGCTGTAATTTCTGCAAAAATGTTGACTAAGAGAGGAGCTGAATACAAATGATCATCACAGTGACAGATATTTATTTGCAATATATATATAAAAAAATCATTCTTCTTGTATTCTGCTGCCATGTGTAGGGCTACAATAAAAAAATCTCTTTAAACTGTTCTGTAGTTTGGGAAATGTTACAGCAAGTTTAAAGGATACGGATACTTTGCCAAGGCACTGTAATTTGTGCTTCTACTCTTGCTTATATTGTTTATCTTCAAAAGGACAAAAGCATTAATTTGCAGAATAACCAATTGCGTAAACACAAAAGGATCACTATTTCCTGTTTTTTAATTATTTAGATTTGAATGTAGATGAAGATAACTGAGTGAAGTGTTTTCCACCTTATGCAAACATCTTTTGCTGGAATTTTGTCATTGCCGGCCACCCCTTCTGCAGGCTTTATTTTCTGATTTCAAAACAAATTCTCTATCCTCCTTATAATTTCTGTAAGCGCCCTGGATTGCTGAAGGTGCTGTTGATCAAAGCAAAGCGTCCGCCTCAGATCTCCATAGTCCTTTTTCCTGTGCGATGTTTGTGATGTTCTGTCATTCTCTCCGCATGTCAAGAAGGAGGAAAGAGGAGAGGTCAGATACAGGGCGCTGTATGCTCCGGTGAAGCCGAATCGCGTCCCGGCAAATGGTATGCAGGCTAATAACGCGCTCCACTCGTCCAATAGCCGGCGAAGAAACGGTTTTGACAGTGTCGAATGCCCTGCCCCGGGGGCCTTATCATCCTTCACTGCTTGCCGGCCTTCCTCCCCTGTTTCTCTTCTCCCGATGCTATCTATCTGGAGATTTATGCAGAAATGTGCAGCTAGCCGACCTCCCTGGTCCCCCTCCATCCTTTCTGCAGGGATGGCAGCCTGTCATAAGCTGAGCTATGCAGAGATAGTAAAACTCTGCTGGTCTCACGTTGTGCGGAGGCTATCTTGTCATGGCATTTAAAACAGGGACGACTTACTTATCTGAATGATGTCGGACGTAATTTCATACCAATGAGGCCAAAGATGGCTACGTTTTTATTCTACTTTATTGTCATGTACTCCATCTATTTAGATTAAGACTTATTCTTTATTAGCATACTCTGCTCTCCCCCATCCAAGGTGCAGGTTATTGAGACATATCTTTTCCTTGACAGAACGCTTTTCCCCTCTGAAGCATCAAGAGACTTCTTGCCCATCTGGGATATTGCCCACGTCCAAAAATAGTCCTGCTTGAAGATGTCTTCTTGTCTACCTGTATATGTGTGCATAAAGTGAAGCGCTGAAGTTTCTTTGAATCCTCTCCATCAGTTAATTCCTAGTCCACAGAGCGCTGGCTTTTTTTTTTTGTCGATGGCTGTTTGATCCTGCGAAGCGGCTCCCAGCCTGACAAATAATCTCCGTGGACGCTTACATAAGTGACGGTCCGTTTAATTAAACCAGTTAAGCTTAGAGGCCCGCGGGTCTTTTTCTCTTTACTACTAGAGCCAGCGCGAGAAACAATGGTGTCTGGCCTCCCGCCGACGCTGGTAAGCAGAGAGCAAATAATGATCTGCATCAGAGACATAAGCTAGAAAAGGTCTGCTGGACCTGAGCCGCGCCCAGACACGAAGCTGCGCAGCCGGGCTTTGTCACGACGGATAGATAGAGTGATGGATGAAGGAAGAGAGATGGATGCACGGATAGATGGTTGGGTTGCATTGTCAGTTCAAACTCAGTTCAACCGAGAAAAGATCAAAGAGAGTGAGGTCACGCAGGGAAACAGAGAGTGTGGAGCTATGCTAATTTTGAAATGATTGTGAGCGCTATTACAAATTTCTATTCTCACGCTCGTATGCGCACGCGCAACACACACACACACACACACGTTTATTGAAAATGCCATGTGGGTAGCTAACACTGAGTGTGCATGAGCGGCATAAAAGAGTGTGCCAAAGCGTATCTTTATGAAAAATACGCTGTCTTCCTCAGCATGCGCACACAAATTAGTCTATTGTGTATGGTGCAGGCCTTCATTGGTCCCTATGTGGGTGCCATCTGTCTATAATGGTTTGTTAGTAGCTCAGAGCACCTCCTCACTTCCACAGTTGCTCTTATCCACTTTCAGGAGAACGAGACAGGGGGAGGAAAGGAAAGGCAAAGCCAACAGCCTGTAGGTTACTTTATAACTGGGCACCCCCCCCCCCCACCACCACTTTTTGCTTTTTCCTGACAAAACAGACCTCTTCAAATCTTGTCCACCTCTGCTTTCTTAGCTTCCAACCTCTTTCTATGTAGTCTCGTTTTTCTCTCTCTCCCTCTCATCTTCTGAATCATCCATCAGCTCGCAGTAGACTTCGCCCAGCAGTGACATGTGTAATTCCAACACCCTCCAGTGTTGGGTGGTTTTCTGTTTAGTGAACTGTGTGTCTTGCAATTGTCTTTGTGTCAGAAACAAGTGTTGGCACGACGGGTCTTTTTCTCTCTGTGTCCAGGTGCTCCGCTGGCAACTGTAAGCCTTGCTCTGGACAAAGAAGTTAGTGCAAGAGCCTAAAGTGTGCAGCAAGGAAACATTGCCAGGGAGACAGAGATAGGGAAGTAAGGAAGGAGGTCAAGCCTGGCAAGTTTGTTAGACACATCGGCTTACGTTTGATGAGACTTGTAATGCATGGATTCTTTGGTTTATCTCTAAAGCTGCTAATAAACAATTTACTGAGAATCCATTTAAATACTGCTGAAAGTCATTTAGAAGGGAGAGACTTTGGAAGAGAAGTGGGCCACAGCCACTCTCCGTCTTTTCCCTCAACATGTCCTCTTCTGCTTCACCCTTCACCCCTGTCCAATTCCTGACTGTGAATACCCTAATGACATAAACAGGGTAGTAATCACATTAACGCCAGTTACGGCTAGAGGCAATCTTAAGAGGCACTGTACTGACAAGGCTCCTTCCTCCCAAAGCACTCCCTCCAACACCTATAAACACTTATGAATATTGGTAAGGACCTATATTAGCATAATCACTTTTCAGGTGTTTGTAAGTGCTCCCTTAAGCCATAGCGACTGATAACTTTTAGGAATGGCCGTGACATGCCGTGTCCCCCGTGTCTTCTGCTTCTCTGCCTTTATCCAACCCCTGTTCCACTTCCTCCGTCTCCTTTTGGAGGACCCGCAAGCTAATCCTGTTAGCTTGTTCCTCCATTAGCTTAATGACCAATATCAGTGAAAGCTATGTGGTCACACCAGGACGGCCTTAGACGACTACTGGGGTTGGTCAAGGACGAATCGAACAAACAAACAAAAAAACAAAGAACTAGAGGTCAAGACAAGTGTGGTAACTTTTAAAAGTAGGACAAGAAAGTTTAGAGAACATCAGAGCGGGGAGACATATTTCTTCACTGCTTCAAAACTTTTTTTCGACTCACCTCTTTCCATTTTGCATGAGTTTGTGGACGACATGCCTTGCTTGGTTCACCAACAATTTAGCAATCATTATCCTCTTTCGCAAAACTGTTTTATCGCATAGCTGCAAAAACCACTCCCTCTTTGAATACCTCTGGTTGTTCGTAAATAACCAATCAAGTGGGCCTTGTCCCGGAAGAGGGAAGCTGTAAAGCTGAGTTCACAGGACTATAGGGGGTCAGTGTTGGGCGCTATGCATAAAATGCTCGTCGGGCATCTCCAGTTAAATGGCTGAGACGTATTCGAGGCAAGCGATGGACATCCATAATCCCTGTTGGTATGTTTTTTTTTTCCCAACAGCCTACAATTGAGGTGTCCAGCTGCTGAAAGCTGTTCACTACCAGGGCTCTATCTAGTGATCTGCTCTCTTTTGGCGAGCTACAGTGTGTGTGTAGAGAGATTTGGTAACCTTCAACTAACTCACCACAATGTGTTCACGTGTGTTTCCGGTAAGGGTGGACCAGTTAGAGATTTGTGTCTCAATTCCATCAATTTTTTGTAAAAGTTTGACCTGGAGACACTGATTAAGGGCGATTCTGATTTCCATATAGGTCTCTGTAACCATAAATAACTATGGAACATTTTTGATGACCTTTTAATTAATTCCATTTTCACTAACGCAGAAAGGTTTCTTGTAAGGTAAATCAATGATTTGTCAAAAACAGCTGTAGTTACGCAACTGTCTCCCCCTGCATTACCGATCCTTTAAGTGATTGAGTTGAGGTATCTGTTCAAGCCCACCTCTTAAAAAGAGAATTACGTCTCATCCATCTTTCCAAAGTACATTTCTCTTTATTTTGTGCAAATATCTGACAATTGAATGTGCATTGGGTTGCAAGAGTTTCAAAACATTTTTATCAGATCATTTTAAAATAAATAACAGAGCAGTCCAACTTCCATCAATTTGGAAGGACAAAGCTCTATTATATTGCTATTATATGTTAGACTATTAAAAAAAAACCCAATGCATTATTTTCACTCCTGCCAGAGCTTGAAGTAGCCTTTCTGTCATGGTTGATCAACAATTGCGTGTGAAAGAGACCTTTTGGCTAGTTAAAGAGAATTTCACTGATAGAAAAAAACAAATTAAATGCATGGTTAACATTTGAAACTTTCTTTGGTGTCTTATTATAATTCACCTCCTATATAAGGCTTCCAGTTTTTTTTTTTTTTTTTAATCCTGCATGCTCCATGACATATAGCGTTAGACTCTTCAAAAGAATAAAACGGAGCAACTTTGCTGTAATACTTTCAGCTTCCTGTTATTTGTTGATGTCCAACTCCGTGTTGGGGCAGCCAGCATTCCTCAGGGATGCCTGTAACAGCATTTTCACTTCCTCTGATTTCATTTTTTTTAAAAACACCTGACTGATACTGAAAATAGCTAACTGTGTGTGTTCTTCCCTCAGTAACAGCTTTCAGAATTTTCTGTTTTGCACCGGGTGATCACAAGTTAGGGCAAGTTGACCGACCCGGTCCTCGTCACCAGCCCATTTTTTTTTTTACATGTGTTTCTAGTATCCAGTGGCTATAGACAATCTTTTAATGCTTCATCTCACTCTCATGCTACAAAACTATAGGTACATGATCCAACCTTTATGGTGGATTGATGACCTTGATTGGCAAGTTCATTGTGTAATATCAGCAGGTTGACTTCAACCACCCCCTTTGATGCCTCGGTGCTTTCAGGAAGTACACAGAGTCCCGTCTTTAGGCACTGTGTGAAGTGAGCTTTTAGTAGACATGTGCACCTCAGTCACCTGGACTACAGGCTGCTTTGTAAACTCTGTATTTTGGGATGAAGGTGTGGGTTGAGAGTGAGGTTACTTTATCTGCAATTGAAGGGACCGTAGTTTGATCATGATCAAGATCATATTCTCTGCCCGATAGCAGTGGAGTCACCAATACCATAACCGGTGTACCTTACTTGTGTTGTAATACACCGAAGGGCCTAAAAATACTTTGTAAACTCTGCATTGCTGTGTTTTTTGGTTTTGTCCTGATCATTGTTGATATACTCTTTCTCTTCTTTTCCCATGTTGCCTGTCAGTTCTCTCTCTCTCTCGCTCGCTCTCTCTCTCGTTCTCCCTCTCTTCTAAAGTCCCCTCTTTCAGCCCCTTGCCATGAAATGGCAGCTAAAGGCTTGTCAGTGTGGTTTCTCCTCTCTGCTGATCCTATTTCAAAGGGACCTGGAGATCCAGCATTAGCCTCAGCTCTGCTGCTCTGCAGCCCTAACTCGCCCCAGACTTTAAGTTACTAGGGGAGAAACAGATTGAGAGAGAGTGGGAGCTTCTCTTTTATTCCATTAGAGGACAGACTTGTTTATAAGATCCTCCTTCCTCCCTCACACAGTTCTTTGCTCCTCTGTTCTTGAATAATAATGATAAAAAAAAAACATCAAACGCCTTGTCAAAATGTCTTTTATCCCTTTGAATTACTTTTCTTCCATTCCCGAGAGGATGGCTATTAAGGACAATAGCGGGCTTATTTAGATATCTTATGTGCCATTGTTGCGAGTCTTGGCATCCGTTGTTCTGACTTTCAGATGCGCATCATTGTGTCCACTCCTCAGATCCAAAATAAAAAAACAACAACTATTATCCTTGCTTGTGGCATGAACACAGTTTGTCAAATGTTCATAGATGACAAAGCGATCGCATTGCTCGAGGTGTGCTGTTTACCATGGATGAAACAATGAAGACGGCAGTCTTGCGTGTTGTGTGGTGGCTTTTGCGCCCTTTAGAAATGTCGTAGGTTGTCGTTAGGACTGTCCCCTTCGTGGCACACTTCTTGTTTCCTTTCTTTTTACCCTGGACTCTTTCATTCACTTTCCTGACTTCTCTGTGATTTCTTCTCTCTGACAACCCCCTTATCTTCCTTTCTAGTCGTTCATAACAACAGAAAAAAAAAAAAGGTCTGTTTACCTCCTGCTGGATTTATGTTGCCTGCTCACGCATTACCCTAGCTAGCATGGGGAAGTGTCCGCAGGCCGCAAATCAAAGGCAAAAACCTACAGCAGAATGTGGGTTATTGCAACCATTTTTATGGGGGGGAAATGGGGGCTCTCCTTTTAAAGCCGTAAAAATGCGCACATAATCAGGAAGCGTGCGTTAATGTAACCGGCATATTTTATTTGTCCTTATGAGAGAGAGGAGGGAGGGAGTGGGAGAGAGCAAAAAAAAAAAAAAAAAAAAAAAGGAAAAAAAAGTGTATGGGCAAATGGCTTTTTTATGATGGAAAAATTCCACAGTGGGTCAAAGCCCATTGCAGGTGGCAGCAATTAACTGTAATTTTTGCAGATTGTAATGATCCATAATTTACCATTATACCCCCTTCCAACTCTTTTCAGTCAGGAGAGAAAGGTTTGCGCGGAGGTTTGATTTGGTGCACATTTTATGCCTCGTTCTGTTCTTTAAGTGGGAGACTTCGGAGGGGGGCCCCCGTGGCTGCGGACACGCGAGATAGGAGGCGAAACCGCAGAACATCAAACTCTTTTCACTACCGCTCGACCACAGCTATCTCTCCTTTCTCCTCTTTCTCTGCCCCCTTCTTCCCGCTTTGTCTTTAAGCTGAAGACACACACTGTCCCTGTCATACACGCGCTACCTAGCTTTCTCTCTCCCTTGTTCTTCCTCTCTTGCCTAGCATGGCCATGGATTTTGGGTTCAGTGTCTGCCAATGACTTTAGAAGAATGCCCTCCAGTAGAAAAAAAAGAGAGAGAAGAAAGGATAAAAAAAAAGGCAAATGATGAAAGGAGGAGCACATTTGCAAGCGGTGGATGCTTCTTATTTTGCATAGCTCTCACTTCTGCTTCCCCCCTTCTTCTCTTCTTCTATTCACCTGAGAGGATTTAAATAAATCCATAAAGCATGAAATATCAGAAATAGAAAAGCAATGCATGAAATGCATTTTCAAAGGAGCCTCCCCACCCACACACTAACTCGCAGACGCATTTATTTCCTCCTGGCTTTTATTTCCTGCGAATGTGTGTTTTTTTGTGATAAACACTAGTACAATTATTAACATGTGACCCCTTATTTGTATTCATCGTTAATATGCAGCATTCCATACATGTCCCACTTTAGAATGGCTAATTTCGTAAACAAGGTATTGGAGAGGAGATGAGTGTGTTTAACGAGATTAGGCGTGCATTGTCAAGCAAATCTCAGGTCAGTGTACAAGTGCAATTGAAAGTCAATTACTGTTTGAATTATTTCTGTGCCTTCTCATCTGTACAAATTGTGCATTGGCAGCAAGAGACGTGCCGTGTGCTATATTAATCCACGTGTTGCAAATACACATCTTTCTTTTTTTTGGTCAAATGTTTAGATTTTTATCACATGTGTAGTTTCTGTTATATAAATATTTTTAATGCTTTAATCTATTCTGGTACATTTGGTTAAAATATATTAAAGACTGGTTGATTGTGAAACATGAAAAAATAGAAACTTCTAAAAAAAAAAAAGATCAGCAAATGTGTTGTAACAGCCTTGTTTTCATTTTATACTTTATTTTAATTCAGGTTTCCCCCCTCTGTGTTTCTTTTTCTTGGCAGATAAAGATGAGCCCAGCACTTACACCTGCACCACATGCAAACAGCCCTTCACCAGTGCCTGGTTCCTGCTCCAGCATGCCCAGAACACTCACGGCTTCCGCATCTATCTGGAGAGCGAACCTGGCAGCCCTCTGACCCCACGTGTGGCTGCCGCTCCTGGGATGGGGGGGGACTGTGCCTCCTCCCAGCCACCCCTCCACGCGGTCCACTTGGCTGACGGCAGCCCTTACAGCCTCTTGAGGATGCCGGGTTCGGGCTCCGGCCGGGACTCGGCATCCACACCACGCGAGGGCCGTTACCCCCGAACCCCCCCGTTGTTCAGCCCACCGCCGCGCCACCATCTGAGCCCGGATGATCTCGCCCTGGCAACCCACCATCCGAGCGCCTTCGACAGAGTGATGAGGCTGAACTCAGTGCCATTAGAACCCCCTCAGACCATGGACTTCTCTAGACGTCTGAGGGAGCTTGCCGGGAATGCCACTGGAGGTTCTCCGCCTCTCTCCCCTAACAGACCAAACCCTATGCAACGGCTGCTGCAGCCATTCCAGCCAGGTTCCAAGCCTCCATTTACAGCCACACCTCCCCTCTCCACCTCTCAGTCCCCGTCTGGTTCACGCTCGACCCCTAATCCGGTATCGAATGCGGTCCAGCCGGGCACTCCTCTCAAGGCAAAGTCTTGCGAGTTCTGCGGGAAGACCTTCAAGTTCCAGAGTAACCTTATCGTGCACCGGCGAAGTCACACGGGGGAAAAGCCATTCAAATGTCACCTCTGCAACCATGCCTGCACACAGGCCAGCAAGCTAAAGCGTCACATGAAGACACACTGTCAGAACAAGTCATTGGCGCTTAACGCCAAGTCGGATGACGGCCTCTCGACAGCCAGCTCGCCTGAACCTGGTACCAGTGACGTTGTGGGCAGTGCCACGGATGCTCTCAAGTCGGTGGTAGCCAAGTTCAAGATTGAGAACAATGGAATTATGGCTGAAAACGAAGATGAAGAGGAGGACGAAGACGAAGAAGAGGAGGAGGAAGAGGAGGAAGAAGAAGAGGAGGAGGAAGAAGAGGAAGAAGGAGAGGAGGAGGAAATTGACCGGAAGCCCAGAGTTGAAGAGGGGGGAAGGAATAACTACCGGTTCAGCCTGCGGCTGGAAGGAGCCCGCCACCACCAGAACAGTGATGCTCTACATCCGCATCGCCGGAGTTTGACTCGAGAGCATGGCAATGATAACTCGACTGTTGAATTAGACCATGTAGATGATGCATCCACCACTACCATCAATGGGCTGGGACCGCTATCCAATGACAGCATCTCTAGAAAGCTGCTGGGTGGGGGGATCAGTCCTGGCTCGCTCAGCCCTCTATCTAAACGCATCAAGGTGGAAAAGGACCTCGATCCCCCTACCCCTACCATCCCAAACACAGAGAATGTCTATTCTCAGTGGCTAGCCGGCTACGCTGCCTCACGGCAACTCAAGGACCCCTTCATTAACTTCACAGGCGGGGACTCCAGACAATCACCCTTTACTTCCTCATCCGATCACTCATCAGAAAACGGCAGCTTGCGCTTCTCCACTCCGCCTGGCGAGCTCGACGGGGAACGCGCCCCATCGGGACGCAGCGGCACCGGCAGCGGGGCCAGCACTCCGCACGGAAACGGCCGGCCCAGCTCCAAGGACGGCCGCCGCAGCGACACCTGCGAGTTTTGCGGCAAGGTGTTCAAGAACTGCAGCAACCTGACGGTGCACCGCCGCAGCCACACCGGAGAGCGGCCGTACAAGTGCGAGCTGTGCAGCTACGCGTGCGCCCAGAGCTCGAAACTCACCCGCCACATGAAGACCCACGGACAGATGGGCAAGGACGTGTACAAATGTGAAATTTGCCACATGCCTTTCAGTGTGTACAGCACTCTAGAGAAACACATGAAGAAGTGGCACAGCGACCGCCCTCTGGCTAATGACATTAAAACTGAATAGGCAAAGAGCAGTTCTCTCTCACCCCCCCCTACCCCTACCCCCCCCAACAGCTAAAAAGCAACCCTGGCTATGTAGCCAATAAGCAGCGGGGAACAGACAACAGGGTTAGACACCAGAATGCCGTGCAGCCCTGCTCTCCATCCCCTATCTGGAGAAAACTTGATGCATGATCCAGAACCGGGGCAATACTATTACATCAGAACTTTTTGAGCCTTTCTATTGTGCAATAATTTACACATTTTGTATTTTTTGTAACTGGACAGCATGCTTGGTGTGTTTTGGCTACTTAAAGAGAATTTTTTTCTTTTTTTCCTTGGCTGGAGGATTTTGGTTGTACATGTGTTGCCGTTGATAATTTAGATTTTTCTCAGCGTGAACAGAAAAAAAAACAAAAAAACAACCCACAACAGTTAGTTATAACCCAAGCTGCATACAGTACATACTGTTTTACATATCATGTACAGTTTTGTGTTGAAACACAGCAGACAGTGTCATATTGTCAAAACATCAAGACAAGCAGGGTCAAACATTAAACCAATCTTTGTGAAAGATTTTCCATGCAACATTGAGATGAGATATATATCCATATATATATATATAAAATTGGGCCGCCTGTGAAATGCTAGGCACTAGCGCCATTAAATATTTCTTTTACAAACATCAATGAAACAAAACTAAATATGTGGTGTGACATGATGACAAAGAGTGCCTTGGATAATTTACCTGCATTAGTTAATCCTCCTTTTTGCTATAAGCTCGGAGTTTCAGCTATAAATAATTACAGGACATGGGAAATATGCAGGTCCTTGCATCAAGCACCTGCCCAACCTGGTTGTTTTTGTTTTCTGTTTTTTTTTTTTTGGACTTTGGAGATGGAGAACCAGCTGAAACAAACCTAGAAAAAAAAAGAGATTTTATGTATCTCTGGTAAATCATTTGACTGCCTGACTCATGCATATTAATGCGATCATGATTACAATTCTGTTTACTGGCATGTTACATGCTTAAAAGGGGTCGGAGGTTTTCGGTTTTGGTGTTTGTGTTTGGTACAACTGAAAAAAAAAAAAGGTACTCTGCTAAGTTGTTTTAACCAACATGAAGCTCTTAAAGGTTTCAGAGTATTTATTTTCTTTGAAAATTAAAAGTGCAGGTGTTATTTTGTGAGTAGCATTCATATCTTTTCTTTCTGTATTAACCGTTCAAGCTGTAATTTCAGCAGTCACTCGAAAAAAAAAAAATTAAATGTGGGATTAAGTTGTTGCAACTCAAACAGATTATAGGGGAGGTGTTTGGTGGGCGGGTTAGCAGCATGAGGGTGTGCGAGCGGTAGAGATGCACCAATCAGGCTTTTCATGACCGGTACCAGTTTCTGGTTTCTCTTTGAGGCCTGACGTGCTTGTTCCGATTTTGATAAATTCACCTCTTTTATTTTCGACGTACTATAGCCCATAAAAGAAAAAACGATTCTTTGACTGAGGTATTGGTTTTGAATTTGACCAAAAAAAAAAAACATCAAATCATGTGACCATATTTTTTTTTTTATCTCATGTATTTTATTGAACTCAAATTTTTTTTTTATCAAAATTGTGCTTTTAAGTAATGTATCCATGTAATGAATAGGCAGAAAGAATTATAATTTTTTGTCATTTTAGTAAAAATTGGCATATTCTTTTCTCTGGCCAACTGATTGGTGCATCTCCATTGATTGGGTTTAACTAGCGTCCAACAGGTTTAGCAAGATGGCGACTGGTAGAGATGCACCAATAAGACTTTTCCCATAGAGTACTGATTTCATTTTTTTAAATTATTTCTGACTCTTCAGTTCAGAACTCCAGTTGTGACCGACAATAACAGCTAAAAGAAATAAAAAGGTTATACTGCAGGTTCTTTGATGGAGGTAGTGGTTTTGAATTAAAAGAAAAATTAACCCATTATCCCAATTTACTTGTCTGCAACCTAAATCAGATTTTTATTACACTAAAATGAAGTGCACCTAAGTCCATGATGTTGGCTGATATATTAGTATATCAAAATGGTGCAGACATTAAGCAACTATTATCAACTATTATCATTCTGGTCTCTGCCTGATGAATTGGTGTATCTCTCTTTGATTGAGGTTAACAAGTGTCTCTACAGTTGAAAATGCTCAGAGTGAAAACACTTTTTTACATTATATTTTGAAAACACTGAAGAAATCTGAAGCCTTTTGCATGGCAAACTATCTAAAAAAGGAAATAATTCAAATTTTAATCAGAAAACCCTATACATACAAGTTTTATTACTAAAAAGGTCAAGTTTTTAACATATTTCCTAGACCTTCTAACGGTCACTGTTTTTTTTCTATTTTTTTTTATCTCCACCCTTGTCAATGATGATGATAATATAGCACTTGTCACTCTGCCTTGGATTCTGTATCTGTCTCTCTAATCGGAGGTACAGTCGGTTGAGTATAAAATGAGGACCAGATTCCAGATCTGGCGCTACCTACATGCACTGTTCAATTTTCCCAGTTTACAGTTGGGCGCTCAAGGGAAAACTTGCTCTTATGCTGACAGATTAGCATGGTGTCATTGCTTAGCATTAAAACCGAAAAAGAAAAAAAAAAAAAAACAAGAAGAAAGAAAAAAAAAATATATTGATCTACAGACTTTGCCAGCCATGTTTCCTTCTGAGAGCTAAACAGGGGTTTTGCTCTAGGAAGTATAAAATGCAGGAATTGCCATACAAACATTAGGCATAACACAGCTCACCGTAGTTAAATCTGATTTTAAAAAGAAATAAAATCTGTTTTAAGTAACTCTGCGTTAGATTTTAGGGGAGATCCTTATTTAAAATTTGTTTTTATCGTTTTTTTTATGTTTCTCTAATCCGTCGTGGTTCCATCCAGGACTTGATCACTATGTAATGAACTGTGTAAAAAAGAAAAAGAAAAAAATGAACACGTCTCTCATCTTTTTGCCTTTGCTATAAAATGCAAGTCTTCAGGTTGAACAAAAATTTGCATTGAGGAGAGATTTATGATATATAAATATATAGAGAGAACCTAAAACACATAGGAAAATGCACACTCATGTAAGTTCCTATGTTCAAAACACATCTATGGTCTACTTTTTTCCTGTATTTAGAATGGTATTTGAAATTAATGTTCACTTAGCGTAGGCACTTATAGTATTTATGTTGGAGCCTGTATTTTTAACTGTTTTGCCTGTACTCTTTAAAGGTTTCAATGTACTCTTTTTTTCTGTAGTGAAAAAAAAAAAATCCCAACAAGCTGCCACCGTATATTTTCTTAATTTGGCAGGATAATATTGTGTGAATAATTTGTATGCTCGGGAAAAAAAGAATGTTTTTTTTTTTTTTTTTTTTTTTTGGGAAAAATAAAAAGCTGTGGTGTTCCCCAAAGGACGAGAGGCCATATGATGGCCTATTCAGGCAGTCCCGTTGGGGGGAGGTGACCACACTGAGGTTAAAACAGGTGGTTGTACATATCTTTTTAGTTGGTTTATATATTTTTTTTCTCTCCTGCCATTTTATATGCAGTAATACAAGCTATTGTTGGGTTTTTCTTGGTAGCCAACCTTTTCCAGTCTTTGATCATTTACCACCTGAAAACATTCCAGCTGTTGTTTAAAGACAAAAAAAAAAACATTTTATCATATGCAATCAGTCCAATATCAACCAGAAAAAAAAGTTTTTATGTTGTTTTTTTATTTCTAGACAAAATAAACCACGGTGCTTTTTGATTTTGAGATGGTACAACTCATATGCAAGGAGTAAAAATCACAAACAGAAACGTGGGTACATGCTGTCATGCCGGTGGTATTGGGGTACATTTAAGATCTAATCCTGTGTTCTGTATTTGCTTTCAAGCTGTTTGCTCTGAACTGAACTTGAAGTTGGCCCCTGGCATAGGCCGACATTATTTATTATGACTACACACACACACACCCGCACGCACGCACACAAATACACACACAGACACACACATACACACCTGCTCTGTTCAGAACAGAGTCACCGCAAACACATCAGTTCAGTTCTTCTCCCTCTTTGATGAATCGTGACGGCCTAATTTCTCTGTTTCATGACCAAAGGTCATTGACCAACACCTATGAGTTTTTGCTCGACTTACACCTTTTTTTTTCTTGTTGTTTTCAGTCTATGGAAATGCCACTCTATTTTCAGCTGTTTTCTTCACTCAGCCATTTTGTCTTGATAATAATAATAATAAAATGTATTATATACAAATCTGAATTTTGTGCTTCTTATGTTGCACCACTCTTTGTGGCATTTATTCTCAAAACCATATAAACCAAGACTTATTTATGGGAGAAGAAGAACATCAGAACTCGCTGATGAAAGCGCAATGTTAGAAATGCAACTTTGTTTGTTTGATCGTAACGTTGGACGTTCTATGGAGCATCTCTGCTCCGTGGGGAACCAGAGCATCTGTGTTATACAACGCTTTGCAAAAGTATGCACACCCCTTCAACTTTATTGCTTTTTTTTTTTTACTTTACTTTACAACAAACTTCTGTGTATTTTATTAGGATTTGTATAACATAGATAATTTTTATCACATAAAATCCTTATAAAATACCACTAAAAATGGTATAGTTGTGAAGTTAAAGGAAAGTTACACACCTATTCCAAATTTGGACATTTCAAGATGCACTGTTACCTGAACATAAACAAAGATGTTAAAACATTTATTTATTTATTTTTTGCACCTGAAAGTAAAA
>NC_046365.1:22685099-22783589 GCF_011125445.2 Fundulus heteroclitus | reverse complement strand
TGAGTTCTCAGTTATTCTCTGAAGACTTCAGGGGAACTTTATTCATTCGACCCGTTTTCCTTGAAGCTTTACGTTGTTATGAGTGTTTCGTTTACCTGTTCAACAGCTGTCTGAGTGATTCGTTGTCTCTACAGTCGTCTGCCCCTTTGTTCAGTTTTTTTTTTTTTTGTTTTTGTTTTTTAACTGCCTTGCTGCTCCTACGCTGGGTGGCAACAGTCAAATGATGTTGAAGCGACCAAAAAGAAGCGATTTAATAAAATTCACAAGCATCTGTTTGGTTTTGTACGTTTGTGTGTGTGTGTGTGTGTGTTCATGAATCGTATTCCAGGTGCGGCTGAATAAATTAGAATAGCGGCTGAGTTAATTTATTTACAGCGGTTCAATTAGGACGGTGGACTTCACGAGCTCAGCTAGGCTGGTTGTGTTTTCGGTGCTTTATTTCAGTTAATTAGGATGATTACAGCTTACAGATGATTAAAAGCCAACATTGAGTTGGTCAGAAAAGGGAGAATGCTATTTATTACGAGACTTTTAGTGCAGAAATGTGCTGCTGCCAATAATTGGATTCCATTTTGGTTTGGGAGTCCTTCTGCATAAATTACAGCATCAAAGCAGGGTGATATAGATGTCGGCGTGTGGCTCTGCTGGGATTTTCAGGACGCTCGTACTCCGGGTATTCTGAGGTTTCAAACGGACCATATGCAGCCCAGTCAGTCAGGAGATTCAACCAGCTTTTGGTACAGAGTGGGCCGGCACCAGGTCCAGATGGAAAATGAAATCGGCCTGAAGCTCGTCAGCAGAGGGAAGCATGAAGTGCTGTAAACGGTCCTGGTAGACGGTTGTGTTGATTGTAGACTTCAGGAAACCCAGCGGACCAGCAGCTGAGGCGGCGTCCCAAATCATCCTGACTGTGGAGACTTTGCAACTGGACTTAAAGCAACATGTCCTGTGCCTCTCCACTCTTAAATCAGACTCTGGGACACCGATTTCCTAGTGAAATGCAAAGTTTACTGGTACCGCTTTACAATACGGCTGAGGCTCCCCTTATAGTTGGATGTTAGATAGTTTTTTAGATAATTAATCTGTAAACACTTTGTTACGCATTCATACATGTTCATTATGCATTAATTAAAGGCGAGCAAGACACAAGACTAACCAGTTTGAACGTAAAAGGTAGTAACTTAGTCTGAAATGTTTAGTTTTAAGAAACTAGATGAAATGTATAGTTGAACAGATCATGCTCAGTATTTGGCAAGAAACACTCAGTTTTGTTTCTTGATTGCCCTTGATGCATAATAAACATAATAATGCGTTTATAAAGTTTATACAGATTAATAAATATATCTATAAACTACTTATCAGCCATCTATAAGGGGAGCCGTACTGTAAAGTGATACCAATTTGCTTTTCTCTTGACCACTTGGCCACAGTCCACTTCTTTTTCTCCTTGGCCCAGGTCAGACACTTTCAGCGCCTCCAGCTCAGTATTGATTTAACACTATGTGACAGACGTAATGACTGCTGTGTGTTGGTTCTGGAAGCGCTAAGTCCAGCTACAGTCCTCCACTGTGATGGATACCAACACACGATCCACACTCCGCTCAGTGCTGTAGATACTCCTGTTACTTGCTTGTGCAACTTTTCCTGATGCCCTTTTTCCATCCACTAAACTTTCTGTGAATATGCTGGGATATAGACAGCTTCTGTGTGGCTTTCCCTCCTTGTGGGAGACGTGAAACCAGCAGTATTCTCCCTAACCCTTTTTTAAAAAATTTTTTTTTTTTGTCAAGTTTAGAATTTTCCTTAGTAGCTGTGAGCCATAATCTTCAAAATGAAGAGAGTATTTGAAATGTATGATACTAATAAATGTTTAATTCGTTAAACTGAATTAAATGCACATTCTCATTTGTAGATACACTTGAGGACAAAAACGAAGCAGTGCGTTCTTGAAAGATGCTCTTTATTTAAACATATATTTACAAGTAGTTTCAGCTTATTTTCTGCCTGTTTGATTTCATCAGCAGGACTTTCATAGATTCACTACACTAACAGAACGCCAAGTTATCAGAAGAAACAAGTTATAGAGTTCAACAGTTTGCTTGACGCGAGTCACTAAAAGTCCTAAATACACTCGAGCATACACTAGTGGAGGCGTTCACAAGAGCTTCATTCCTTTCCTGGTGTTAATCATACAAATGCAAGATTAAATTTAAAGGATGCAACTTGTTTTGAGTGTTTGATGATCACCACAAATGAGGTTTTAATACCTGGTATCAGCTGGTTGTTGTTGATGGCTTTTACGGGTGACTCTGCAGATTGAGTAAGCGTGACGACAAGTGATTGGAGGCATTTAAAGACGTGGATCTGAATAAACCATAAACAACAAAATATTGACAGCAGACTTCATGCCAGTTAGCATTTCCGACTCGACCTTCCTCTCTGTGTTTAAATCAAATAAAAGCCCGGAGAGCAGGAGGACCCAGCATCATCGGCCGGGTTTTTTGTTTCAGTGGATTTACGTCTTTGAAAGGACGTTCAGGAAATCAGAGCTGCACATCACCTGGAAACTACTGTAGTAACCAGCCATTTGTAGTTATGGCCATGGAAACAAGGTTATTTATTTTATTCTTTTTAAATCTCTAAGAAAAGAAAAATTACCTTGATCACTTCAACAGTAATAAGTTGGTTAATGATTGCTGGTCCTCAAAGTAAAATTTTCATTTGAATCGGCTGCCAGCAAGACTATACTGATGGGGTTAATTAACCAACAATATTGACTTATGACATTAAATTCATATCATGAGATGGGGAGCAACATTATCTCAAGACAGTGACATTGTTCCAACAGGAGTTTCATTATCTTGAGAAAATTAAACTCAAACAAGCTGCACTGGTATCTGGATTCAATTCAAGCTTTCCTGACGAGACGCTCTTCGTTATGTTGAGATATTATTAAAATCAAGTTGAATAAATGAAGTGCACAAAGTGGATCATCAAGTCCATAAAGTTTATCACATTTTATTTATCCCACTGTTGTATAGTATGTGTGTGTTGGGATAAAGGGTGTCAAATTCACTGCATTACTAATATATTCTTTCCATATTTTTTCCATATTTGGGGTTAAATTCACCATTTGGGGCAGAAAGTCCAATATTCTGAGGACCGTGACATCGTAAAATTAATTTAACTGTGTCAATCAGAAAGTAGGTTGGGCTGCTGGAAGGAGGAGCCGCTCCGATCGTTCAGTATACAACGTGAATTTTCAGCAGCGCAGACGGAGCATCTGCATAGCGTAGCATAAGGAGTTACAGCTGCTGCATTTGACAGGCATTTGCGTAAACTTTGTAGCAGTGGAGCAGATGTGGGGTATATGTAGCATCTTCAGGTTAGGGTGTCACAGACTTCAACATTACATTATCAAATGCAAAGATAACCTGATTATACTCAAAATGCAAAGTGTTTATGTGATTATTAAATTTTGAGGGGTAATATTCTGTCCAATCCAGTGGAATGAGTGAATTACTTTGCTAAATCATGAAGTGATTCTCATTAGCCAGTTTTTTTGTAAAGCTGAGTTTCTAAAAATAAAATAAGATGAGGCCTCTTTACCACCAGAACTGTAAGAAATTGCTTAAATGAAACTTGTCTGGCAACACAAAGGAGCCTAATAGGGCTTAAACTGCAACACATCCTCCATTCAATCTATAAGAAAAAAAGTGTCTTGTAAGTGCCTCAAGAAATAACAATGAAGGTTGTGGAGCCTGGTCAAAGTCAGGAATCAATCCAACCAATCCAATGCTGATGGGGTAAAGATGCAAAACTGAAAACACTCCAATGTGGCTGAATTTCAACAATTCTGCAAAGAAGAGTGGACTAAAACTCCTCCACCACTATGATAAAGACTCATTTTTTGCAAATGCATGACGGCTGTAGTTGCTGCAAAGGGTGCAGTGAGTTATTACATTTAGGGGGCATTTGTTTTTCCACATCATTGAGACTTTTTCTCTTAATACAGAAATCATTATATGAAATCTGCTCTTTGTATTTACTCTGGTTAATCGGAAACATTTCAGCAGGACAAAGAAGAACGAAGACAGAAGAGGATTAATCTTTCCTACTGAAACAAGTTGAAACGAAACACTACGGCAAAGGAGCATAGATGATTTCATGACAAAACGAGCTCCGTTATCCTCCAACATTGAGATAAAACAGTTTTTGTGAGGAAAAAAAAAAAGCTCTTTAACAATCGAGACCATGAGATAAATAACTGATTATCTCAAGAGGAAGTTATTGGAATCGACGTTCATAGATGCTTAATAAACTCACCACAATAATTTTTGCAGACTGGCATGAAGTCTGATTGGATCCAGCATTCACACTGATGTATGCATTTTCACCCGGTCAGTTATTCTTACATGTGTTTGAACATTTCTAAGCTCTTTTTTATTTATTTTTTATTTGCTACTGCAGAGAATGTTCGCTTGTAAACTCCTTAATGTACAAAAGTATCCAACGCAAACTGACCTTTTAAACAATGGATAATGGACCAAATTTGCTCTTCAGAACCATTCAGCTTCACACACTGGGATAAATAGTAGGAAAAGAGAGTTTCTGAGCTCCTGAGAAGCAGAGATGCTCCGGATGAATGAAGGCTGATGCCATAAGTGAAGGGAGGCTTTGTGTTCATGTCACAGAACCCCAATTAATTATTGATGCAATGGATATTGTGCTTTTAGGGGTTTGTTTTCTCCAATCGGACACATCCCCACTTTAAGGGAACGCAATCCAGGAATGACCCGGTCTGCCTCTGCGTAAATACATCAACCGTACAGTTATCCGACTTTATTTACAGCTATGTTTAGTTCATGTACAGTCCTGGGAGATGATTATTTCCCCCCCCCCCCCCCTTGAGTACTGATCAGGGATCAGTCCCCCCACGCGCCTGCCGTTAGGAAATGGATCTGATTTCTGAACAGGCTTCAAGGGCGAGTGCCGCTCTCTGTGGGTGTCTGAGAAACAGGAAGTGACTGGTTCATGTGACGTGAGGGTTTGCGGCGGTCGTTACAGAGGTCGGTTACATCACAGCACACTGGGTGGCTCCGCAGCAGTCCTTGATGATGGCCGCTCCCGACTTGGTGATGAACGGCTTGTTGGGAGGCGGCTCTGGGATCTGTCGCTTGGGCTTTGGAGGATCTGTGTTAAAATTTAAGAAAATAGAGGTCATAAGCAGTAGATTTTGGTCTCAATAAGACAGATTTATTTATTTATTTATTTATTTTTTTTTTGAAGCTCCAACTCACTCGCTGTTGCTTTGAGTTTCTGCTCCAGAGGCCTGAGCTTCAGCCGGAGGAACTCCGCCATCTCCTTGTCCTCCTCCTTCTCCCTGTGGAGCGACACGATCACATCTCTGAGAAACGTCAGCGTTTATCCGACCAGGCCGCTTATCTGTGACCCGGTCCGAGCTTTATCAAACATCGCAGAGCAAATCAGCAATTAGCTCTGACAGCAAGAACTCATTTAGCTCTGACAGCGTCTTCCAGAAGCATGTCGTTATGGTCACATAATGACAGTAAAGGTTATTGATTATTTTCTATGAGCAACGTCAAATCAGAATAACATTCTTCATGCAAAAAGTGTTGTGATGCAAAACAACTCCTAGAAGTAATTTTTTTTTTTTATTAATTACTGAACCTTGTTACCAACCTCTGCCACGGCAAGCCTCTGCTGCGTAAAATCAGACGAGTGGACTGCAAAGTCCCACATTTAACTGAAATCAACGCAAAAGCTGGGACACTTTTAGGATGTATCTATTCACGTTTTGGATGCTGACCCAGCATTAGGTGTCCATCTGTTAAAAATTAGTTTCGCCCTCTAATTTCTTTATAATGAAATCAAAAATGGATGTTTGTGGCCATCTGTGTTGTGCAGAGAATCTGGAGACAATCTGTCCGTTGCTGGGCCACAATCTTGCAGTTTTATTTGCCTTTGCTTCTTTTATCCTTGAAATCTTTTATGCAGGAAGACCAAGTGTTTTTTTTTTAACCTGGCTGTATTTATCTTTTGTTACCAAAATGTGTTTTTTGGATGGGGCTTTTGCTGAATTCAAACTCTGACATGCTATTTAAATGTTGACTGTACTAATTTAACTAATTAAAATCTCTGGCATAAATGGATGTGTAAATAATAGGTAAAATAAGGATTTGAGTTTTAAAAAGAGGTTACACCTGGATATCAAAACTTTTCGAGTATTGGAAGAAAATCCAAGAGAAAAAAAACAAGTTTTCTGGAGGTTCTTAAAGATGTCTGACATTTGAGTTATGTTACTGCAAAGGCACGGTCAGCCCTGTGCTTGTGTCTGGTTTGCAAACCAGACTGGTTAGCAGTCATCTAGTCAGGGTATGATGAGATAGAAGATCCTTCAGATGAACAGGGCCGGCCCACGATGGGCTTTAAATGCAATCAATCAATTAGGAAGATGTTTTCTGCAGCGAACCTGAAGCCATAACTGATCTAATAGGTTCATTCTCTCCCTCTCCCCAGTAATTATAGTCAGACAGTGACATTTCGACTTGGGCCGGGGCTTATGGAAGACCATAGGGGCTTGCCATTGAAAAGCATATTAAAATATTGGTTTGTGTTAGAAATGCATTTTTTACATTACATATATTTCTTGTGCTCTAGTGTAAAAATAATATCTAATATCACGTCTAAATAATTTAGTAGGCATTCAGCACACTGCTCTGGACTGGTTTAGGTCCTACCTGGCCAATCGATCTTTCTCTGTCAGCATTTCAAACACTGAATCCTCTTGCGCTCATTTATAATGTGGGGTCCCACAGGGCTCAATTTTAGGACCTCCACACTTTTCTTTATACTTATTGCCTTTAGGCGCCGTTCTCAGGAGAAATTAAACTCCTTCCCATTCCTATGCTGACGATTGTCAGCTCTTACTGCCCCTGAAGCAGGGCGACAGCTTCTGAGTGAAGGCCCCTGATGGACTGCCTGGAAGACATTAAAGTTTGGCTAGCCCTGAACATTTAAAATTTTAACAATAAGAAAACTGACTGTTTGGACCAAGTCGCTCCTGTGACCCTAGCACCGTTGATTTGGGACCCCTGACAGCATATTTTAAATGTAGTGTCACTGACTTGGGTTTTAAGTTAGAGAGTGGTTTTAAATTACATGGTCAGATCACAGCATTTGTCTGTCAGCCTGCACCAGGGCAGCTGTGGCTACTAACATAGCTCACCACCGTCAGGGTGTGAATGGGTGCGCTTTGGAGGTCATCAAGACTAGTTAAAAGCGCTATACAAGTACAAGCCATTTACCATTTGGTTCAAAACGCTGCTGCGCACCTTTAAACAGGTACTCCAACAACAGAGCATATTACCTCTATTCTGGCCTCACTCCATTGGCTCCCAGTACAGTTTAGAGTTCATTTTAAAATTCTTATTTTCGTTTTTTAAGTGTTTGAATGACCTAGCTCCACCATACCTCTCTGAGCTTCCTCATCCCTACTCGCTTATTAAAGAGGCTCCTTCACTGCCTACCTTTAAAACTCGCCTTAAACCCCACGATTATTCTCTGGCCTTTACCACTAGCGAGACGTAGTTTTCATTTTAAATTGATTTTTGATTTCTTTTAAGGGTTTTCGTGCATTATCTTTTTATCTTAAATGCATGGCTGTTTTTAAGTGCTTTATAAATAAAGATTGTATGGTATGGCAAGAACTAATTAAATGTTGGGTATTATTGCATCTCCTGTCACATTAACATATTTTCTTTACTTGTAAATTAGATGTTGTTTTTTTTAACTGTGGCTTGTGTTATTTTTACCTGAATAAACAGATGAATAAAAATCTTTCAACACCATTAAATTTATTGCTTAACAAAACTGGAGACGTGGCTGTAAATTTTTCCGTGCCGTGTGATTTTAAATAAATAAACGAAAACATCAGTTCTCTGCCTGAGCGCCAAAGATGAACAACAAGCACATCATTTCCCATTTTGTGAGAAATGTCCCTCCTATGCAGCTTACATGCACGGCATCTCATCCTGCATGTAATATCCAGACTTATCCATCACATCTCCTCGGTTTCCCCCGCCGTCCCGCCTGTGTGTGTCACCAGCCTGTAAGCCCAGCCGCACCAGCAGCTGTCTCTGAGAGACAAAATCCCGGATATTAACACTGCTCGTCGTCAGGCTTGTACCTTAATCTTTCCACCTCAGCGTCGTCCACCAGGAAATCCCTTTTCTGCACCAGTTTATGGATCTTCAGGATCAGCTCCTCCTCCCGCTGCTTCTGCTTCTTGTTCTTTTCTTTCTCTTTTGACAAACAAGACATTTGTGTCAATGACGGCGTGCAGACTACAGAGACGCCATCAGACAGATCCTCGATCCTCATTGATTATTTATGGCAAATAAGGCAGTAACTTCATTAAGGCAAAAAAAAAACAAGAGCTTGCTTTGTTTTTAGGGGGGAACTTGTTTTTGCCACATCTATTTTGGCCTTGTCTGACCTCCACGCGCCAGAGCAAAAAAATAGGAACACCTACATGCACGTATGCACATTCGCAGCTGAATCGGCAGGTTGTGTCAGGATTTAAAGAAAGAGAAATAAAAAGGAGTCATCTGGAAAGTGACTGCCCAAAGTGGGGCAGTGCAGCTGCAGAAAGCATCCCCACGGGGGCAGAGCGACATGAGGGGGGCACCACGCAGGGTGGGGGAGGCTCTCATTGTCCAGAGCTGAAATAACTGGATGCCAGAAGACCCCCCCCCCCCCCCCCCCCCCCCTCCAGCTCACCCAGCGCAATTCATCATCTGCCACTAAAATACAGCAAGCAAGAGGCCCCAGAGGATCATGGGAATGCCAGGCAAGGAGGAGGACTTCATTGTGTGTGACAGGCTGACCCTACAGGAGCAGCCGTGACAATCTAAAGATCGTTGATGGTAGAAATTTTACTTTAGATCATAAATTCACACTTATTTTTTGGAAGTCGAATATGTTTAAAGCATGACAACCACGAGGAAAATGAAAGGCGGTACAGATTAAACTTTTTTTTATTCATGACATAAAATAAATGAAAACCTGTAGATAGAGTAAAAGTTTGTGCTCTTTAATATTCATTTCTTTATTTAGCACTTTTTTTTTGTTGAAATCAGCAGGGGTTGATTGCCCAGGGTGTTTTTACTTGGAACAAAATCTCAATTCTGAAAAAAACATCTCTCTTTTATTTGCAGTGTGAACTTTTGGTACTTCAACAAAAGAAGAATTTATCACAAGCCAGACGGCATGTGCGCATCTTCACCGGATGCTCCGGTAAACGTGGCCCGCTCTCTCCTCGCTTTGAAGCGCGAACGCTGCATAAATCTGAGGCGCAGCTCTCGACCTTCGGCAGAAGCACAGACGCTCAGGGAAGGCCATGAAATCTTTTTTTTTTTTTTTTCCAGGAGAACAGAGTCATAGCAACTGTGACAGAAATAAAGCTGCGCTGGCCTGCGTACTGGGAGGCAGCTCGAATCAAATCCTGCAGCAGAGAGCGCTGCGTTATGTCGGGCCATCTGCATGAGCGCCTGGGCTGATGAGGATCATCAGAACAAGAGCAGATCCACTGAGAAGCGGGTCGAAAAGAAGAAACAGGGGGTAGAGATTACCTCTGTCTTGATTTCACATGCACACTGCAAAAACGGAACTAAAAATAAGTAAAATTTTCTTGAAATGAGTGTCTCTGTCCTTGATTTGAGCAGGTAAATAAGATTATCTGCCAATTGAAGGAGTCATTTTACCCCTATACTAAGATAATTAGACATAATGCACTTGAAATAAGTTGATGGAGATGAGCTCTTCCTATTTTAAGTGCAAAAATCTTATTCCATTGGCAGATTATCTTATTTACCTGCTCAAATAAAGTACAAATACATTCATTTCAAGAAAATGTTAACTTATTTTTCGTTACGTTTAGTCTGTTTTTTGCCGTGCACGTCTTGAGATTGCTGTAATCACTCATGGTCAGGCTGCTGGTAAACATGAGCATCCCGTCACGAATGCACGTTTTCAGCAGAGACTGTCAGCTGATTGGCCAATCCTCCCCGCCTGCTTTAAAATAAAAATGGACGTCACAAACGCGTGCCGTGGCGTGCGTCCTTGAATGCGGCACACAGGCAGCCTCTGACATGTGACCAGCAGCGCAGTGATGTACGTCCTCTCCCAGGAGACCTGCTCTCCTCCTGTTGCCTGGTTTTATCTCCCCTCGCTGCTTCGTGGACCGCATGTGTTACTATGGGAGATGCTGCTGACGTCAGAGAAGCGCTGCGCCGCGCTCAGGGTGCTCGAGTCCAGAGTTATGCCTATATTTGAGTTTTCTTCTTCTAATTTTAAAGCTATGTGATATTTTCCCCCCTGGATACGTGTTGCTTTTTCCCCTTATGAATATATGTGCTTTGATAATGCTCATCCAGAGAAACCTCCTTTCTCAATCCCTTGCAGAAGTACTTATTACCCTTTTTCACATTGTGCCCCATTACTACAGAGCATTTTACTGTAATTTTGTTTTCATCTGTAGAGCATAGCTGCAAAGGTGAAGAAAAGGGATGCACATTTTTTTTACCAATTAAAACCTGAAAACACGCTCAGCATTAGTACAAAGAATGGAGTCCATCTGTGTGCGAGAAGCGGTCAAGAGACCTGTAACTCTGAGGGAGCAACAGAGATCCACAGCTCAGGTGGAAACATCCAAACATCTGGCTTTTATTTTGCAGCAGCAAGAAGAAAGCCTTGTTGAGACGTCAACAGAAGTCTTGTTTAAATTTGGCTGAAGGCCGGAACTGTTTGACATGATAAACAATATATATATAGAACAATATATATATCCCCCCAACACACCATTGTCAAGCATGGTGGTGGCAGTGTAATGCTACAAGGACGCTTTAAATCAGCAGGGAAACGGATGCTGATCACAGCTCTTTCTCGTCGTCTTTAATTTGGAATTAGCAGCAGTTCCCCTGCAGCTCTACATTTAACAAAAACAACTTAAAAAGTACACGAGAAACGTGAATCACCGCAAAGAGAGTCAATGGGGAAATGGACGCAGCTAAACAGAGGGTGGTCCGGAGATAAAAGCCTGTTAGAGGCTGCAGAAGACCTGAGACTAAGGTGGAGGTTTAACCAGCAGCACATCCAGCCAGAGGATGTTGGTGTGTGAGGATGGCCTAGTCAAAGTCCAGTTCGGACCCTCTGGTTCCAATATGACTGATCTAGAGCTAAACATTTGTGTGGTGGTGCAAAGCCGGTGGAGAAACGGCACCACAAAAGACGTGCAGCTGTGATTTCGATTAAAGGTGGCCCTACAAAATACTCATGCTTTTCAGATTTTATCGGATAGATTATTTTAAAGCAATGTAATATGTATCTTCCACATTAAAATTACACATAAATTTGCACATAAATATGATTCAAGGGGCGTTGATACTTTTACAAGGAGTTGTAACTTTTTCCAGTGTTCACTTCAAATGAATCCTCTGTCCTTTGGTGTAATGTGTACTTCTTTTAAAAAGTATTATTTTGGTTCTGGACGTGATCAGTTCTTGGTTTATCTAAATTTGCTGCCTTTGCAGAAGTGTGCATAAACTGTACCTGATATGGAAACAATTTGTCTCAGCTCCTGCTTCAGGCTCATGATGTCTTTGCAGAGCTGTATGTCATCCATCCTGAGATTAAAAAAGAAAAAAGAAAAGAGAGACAGAACAATGAATCAACGGCTTCCGTCAGACTAAAGGCTCGCTGATATTATTAGCTCGGTATATTTTGGAAATCAGACTGAACTGAGTTCAGAGTGTCTTGTTTTATTCAGAGGATCCTGGAAATGTGCAAAGGAGAAGCTTTAGCAGAGACGATGTGGTCTGCACAATGTTCTGGATTAAAAGAAAAATACGTTTACAGGTTCAACAAGAGGCAAGAAATCATATTTTAAATGAAGGAGCAAAGGTGACTTCTGGATGATTTACTCTTGTCTCAACAGTTTTGTTCTTTTTCACCAAACAGATTTCACCAAGAGAGCATGAACCGATTGACAGAGATTAGTTGTTTTCTCTTTGACATTTAAACAATCTGTCAGGTGTTCCTCAATCGAGTTTGACTCAGCCTCAGGCATCTGTCATAAATCACAACTAAATATGAACGAGGAGAGACGAAGAAAAGAAAAAACAAAAATAAAGAGATCATGCCTTCGGAGAACTCTTTAACGCTCCCGCAGTGCTGACATCTCGCTGTCCCTCGGCTCGCTGACATCCTCCCCAGATTTACTTCATGCTGGGAGATCAGACCTATGACTCATCCTCACCCTCCCTCCTCTTCCTCCTCTTCTTCTTCTTCGACTTCTCACTGTCGCTCTGATTAACACCTCCCTCCCTCCCTTCACTGTTTTCCCTCACTTGCGCTGCCTTGTGTGTTTCACCCTTCAAACGCTATCTGTGGATTCCAGCCGCTTCTGTACGCTGACGCCCACTCAGAGTCATTTTTCCGGGGTTATCTGAAGTCATGCATCCGCAGAGCCGGACGTCAGCGGCTCCAAACAAGCCTTTAAGCAACAAACACGGTGGACAAAGCTCTATAACTTTTGTCCGCCGTTATCTGACATCTTAAGCATCGTGCTGCAGATGTCAGGTATGGTACCAAGTCACAAAAGATAGTTTTCAAGGTGGGGGCTTAGCTCTGAGGGAAAAACGAGTTTCCTCACATTTTCCTCCATGTCAAAAATGAATTCAGCCTTAGTTTAAACCCCATTTCACCTTCTTCATTGCAAAAAGGGAACTAAAAGTAAGACTTAGACTTAGACAACTTTATTGTCATTTTGTATGCACAAAGTGAGTGCTGAACGAAATTTCGTTTGCATACAGCTTGAAAAATCATGGTAAATTGCAGTAGATTTCAGGATAAAGATGCAGCAGTGGTTTATGTAAACACTTGAAATGTAAACAATGTAAAACTAAACAGTGCAAGGGAAAGTTCAGAGTCCCTTTTGTGGCTTCAGCAGTTCTAGCAGTTCAACAGTCTGATGGCAGCAGGGAAAAAGCTTTTGCAGAACCTGGAGGACCTACAGTGGATGCTGCGGAACCTCTTCCCAGATGGCAGTAGGGAGAACAGTCCATGGTGGGGGGGTGAGGGATCCCCGATGATGTTACAGGCTCGGGACACACAGCGCTGTGATGAGATGTCCTTGATGGAGGAAAGAGGAGCCCGGATGATCCCTTCTGCTGTCCTCACCACTCTCCTCACGTTCTTCCAGTCGGCGGCACTGCAGCCTCCACCCCACACAGTTAGACAGCTGGTCAGAATGCTCTCTATGGTGCTTCTGTAGAAGGACTTGAGGATGGGCGGGGGCAGGTGGGCTCCCTCATCCTCCGCAGGAAGTACAGTCTTTTCTGTGCCTTCTTCACCAGTGACGTGGTGTTCACAGACCAGGTGAGGTTATCTGTGATGTGCACCCCAAGGAACTAAGTACATTTTTCTTGAAATTTGTATATTTTTCCTTGATTTAAGCAGCGAAATAAGACTATTTGCCAATGGAAGAAGTATTTTTACCCCTACAATAAGATAATTAGATATCCTGCACTTGAAATAAGATGATAGACATGAATTGTTCTTATTTTAAGTGCAAAAATATCATTCCATTGGCAAATAGTCTTAGTTACCTGCTCAAATTAAGGAAAAAGACACTAATTTCAAGAAATTTTTATCTACTTTTAGTTCCTTTTTTTGCAATGTTGTTGCCTTCCTGTCGGAGCAGACTGGATTTGGGGTGCTATTGCACATTATTGTGGCGTAATTATTACTGTTTTTGTCAGCAGTAACGAATAGCTGTCAGAAACAGAAAGTTGAAGCCGTCTTTGGACAAAGAGGCAGAAGCGCTCGTAACTCTACAGCCATTAGATCGAAATAAATCCGGCTGCCTTGTATATAATATTTGTCTTAAGAGGGCTATTAAGGAAGAGAAGGGTAGAAACCACACTGAACATCTATCTAATGCTGCAATAGGAGACACCTGGCTGCTGGTGCACTTTCAGCCGCATCGCTCTCGTCCTCATCCACATTCTCGCACTTCATCAGTCGCGCTTTCTCCTGGCAATAATTGCTCGTCATCTTCATCTCTGCTTTATTCTCATCCATCTCCACTACGTTCGACTGGGAGTTGGATTTCTGCTGTTTTTCTTCCACAAAGAGGTAGATGAGACGATCAGCTGGGGGATGTCACTCTTCGGGTCTCTGCTGGATTTTCCTGTTTCTGGTTCTTTAAATCAGTCTTTCTACCGTTCTGTCTGTGCAGACAGGAGTTGGCCGGTTTCATCGCTCTCACTTCTTTGGCCTCAACTTGTCAGTTTCACAATTGTTTTTTTTTTTAACAATGGCTGCACATTCTGCTGTGCAACCCTCCAAACACTGGACATCAATAGAGATACTGTATATTCATGGCATTTTAGGGCTTGTTTTTATTTAGCCCAGAAAAAATGTGTTAAAAGCTGGTCAAGAATGTATTCTTAGATAAAAGTCAAGCTTGGTTGGCCCACTTGATCTACCCTAAAAGCTTTCATCTACCGATGACTGCACGGGACGTTTCCTCTCCTTTTTGCTTTTTAGCCACATTTTCATGTTCACGGCATCTCGCCCTTCAAAACCTGTTTAGAAGGCAAACACTTGAAAGCAAACAAGAAAGTCATGAATAGGGGTTTAAAACCTTTGCACGGTACCATTCTTCGTGTTTTGAGGAGGATCTTGAGAAGATGCTGGCTGAAGCTGATAGGAGAGCGTCATCCTCCACAGTGAAACAGATCCTGTACAAATTTGGGCACTACCTCAAAATTAACACAAAAAGCTGCAAATGTGCTCCAGGAAAAATACCTTTTTAGCAATTTCCTGTAGGTTAATGAAACTAATAACATTTTGGGATGTACAGGAACAACATCCTAGCTGCGAAGTACGGGGGTGGCAGCATCATGTTTTCAGGTTATTTTGCTGCAGGAGAGACTGGTGCACTTCACGAACTAGATGGCATCATGAGGAAATGTCAGAGCAACGTCTAACGACATCCGTCAGGAAGTCAAATGGGTCCTCCTAATAGACGTTGACCCAAATCGTGCCACCCAATTAGTTACAAACTGGCTTAAAGACAACAGAGTCCATGTTCTGCAGGAACTGTCATAAATCCCTGATCTTACCCCCAAAATTCATGCAAACTATTTGAGTAAACTGGTCAAGTGAAATGCCAGACGTTTGACCCAAGCCAAACAGTTTTAAAGGCAACTCTAAATACTAAGTATCTAAACTGCTGATGTTGAATAAACTTTTTTTTAAAAATCTGCCAAAACGGTTCTCTCTGTCTCTCTCATCATTCAGACATTTAACAAACAGAACTAATTTTATAGCCTCGTGAGACCATCCTGATCTCGTGAGCTTTCAAGGTTTCACTCGCAGATCAGTCTGGCTACTTTCCGTTAAAGAAAATTTGGAGCCGTTCACCAAACGAACGTCCAATCAGCGTTGGCTTTGAGGCGGGTTGAGGTGTGACGCAACGAGAAGCGCGACAGTTCAGTCTAAAGAACATGGCGGCTTCAGCCCACAGACATCATATACGTAGACGCGTCATAGGGCGCAGGTTCGCACGTCAACGTCACCGCCATATTGTATGTGGCAGAAAAAAGTTGAGTTCTGTTATTGTGAACGTGAATCAGAAAAGATGCCTCACTCCTGTGCTGCAATAAATACACACACACACACACGCATATATATATATATATATATATATATATATATATATATATATATATATATATATATATATATATATATGTGTGAGTGTGTGTGTGTGTGTGTGTGTTATGAATATAAGGATCAATTTGTTAAATCTAAACATTGTGGTCTTCATTGTTTCATAAAACCGTGTCACATGTGAACCTTTAGGAACAGACTTTTTGGGTGAGTATTAAAGAGGTAAAATTAATAATATAAGGAAAAAAAGTCCTAAAGTAAAAATAAACTAGCAAACACAGAAGTGATAATGTTATGATAAAAACATCATATTATGAGAATTAAGGGGGAACATTTCCAGAATAATCACAGTTTGCAGAATTATTTCACTCCTGGAGTAATAGGGCCAGGTTAGATTATTTTAATTATTTTTATTCTTTAGGAGAATAAATTCAGGAGAATGTAGCTAAAGGGATACGAAAATAAACTTGTAATATCACAAAAAAGAAATACTACGAATACAAAGTATATTCAGAGATTAAAGTCCCTCTGATACTGTTTAAGTGACTGAGTAACTGCAGATTTGCCACATTTAAGATGGCGGACGCTCTGACGCATCGCAGCATAGGCAGAACCCGCCCAATGACGCGTCTACTCTTATATTATGTCTATGGCTTCAGCCGATGAAACTAGCGTTAGCGTGGCTATCGAGCAAGTTTTATCGGAATTACAGAGTATTTCTTCACTGAAAGAAGAGCAAAACACTGCTCTGGAGGCTTTTCTCAGAGGAAAAGATGTTTTTGCTCTTCTCCCGACTGGTTTCGGCAAGAGCTTGTGGTTGTGTTTTCGTCGTCGCTGTTAGTACGTCATATGCTTCGTTGATCTGATTGGTTTATTTGGCCCGTCTATCACCAACATAGGCCAATCAGCTAACCAGTATTTTCGCCCCTTCCCAAAATTACTTCAACGGAAGGTTTCCAGATGGACATGCGGAGCAAATCCATCTGGCGGCGTCAGGTTACTAATTTTAAGCTCCCTGCCCTGAAACGGATGAAGGTTTGAGTTTGGTTCGATGTCGGACAGAGAGGAAAACAGCCAGGTATCCTTACCTAGATATTTACATAAAGTCTACCTGGGTTCAACTGTCTGTTACAAAACCCCAGCTCAGACTTGTTTCTGCCGGAGGGAAACATTCTCCTTGCGACAAGACGAAGCTCATTACCCCCCCGCTGAGGAGCACCGCAGGAACCGTTATGCCACTCTGCTGATGAACTGTTGCCACCTTCTGCTTACGGCGGCGTGAAAATAACACGGCGAAGGCGCACTCACATGAAGCGCAGCTCCGACTCCCTGCGCACCAGGACCTCCCGCAGGCGCTGGATGCGAGCCATCTCCACCTCGATCTCCTCCGGAGACATGGTGCTCTCCGCCATGGACACGTCCGAGTGACCTGGGAGGCAGAGACAGCAGCGGGGTGAAAAAAACGGACCGCTTACAGTGGGAATGGAAACAGAGAGGGACGCCATACATTTGGCCCGTTTTCTCGTTACTTTGAATGCAGTGTTATATGGAGGACCAAGTCTTCCATAATTAAAAATAAATACAGAAATAAATAAATGCTCAACAAATAACTAATTGGCACCAAAAATACAATACACAAATAAATGTAGGTAGAAATTAAATTATACAGTCAGACATAAATGTATATATATCTCTTTTAATTAGCTACTTTATTTATTAATTACTCATTTCTTTGTAGTTTTTATTTATTTCTTCCATGCTATTTATTTCTGCCTGTCCGTTTTACATTTCTGTATGCATTTCTGCCTCATTATGCAAATGAGGAAGGGGCGGGTCTTAAGGGGTAAACTTCTGCCCATTGGTTGGTTAGCATTTTACTGCATCCTTCGAATCTACATCACTTTTTCCCCGCCATAAAGCATTCCTCCTTTATTTAGCAATGTCGGACTCAGCAGTGAGACGTTCAGTGTCCGACCTCTTAAGGGAAGCTGCTAATAGATGGGAAGAATTAGAACGCTGTATGTTTGGGATCTGAAATGTTTTTCTGTGGTGCTTTAAATTTTTTTTTTAAATGCATACAGAAATGTAAAAAGGACAGGCAGAAATGTAAAACTGAAGAAGAAATAAATAGGGCAAAAAACTACGAAGAAAGAATAAAACAGACAAAAATATTATAACATGCACATAAATAAATAATAAAAAATAAGTTATTAATAAATAAAGTCGCCAATTAAAAGAGATATATACATTTATGTCTGACTGTATAATTTAATTTCTACTTACATTTATTTGTGTATTGTATTTTTGGTGCCAATTAATCGTGTGCATATCTATTTATTGAGCATTTATTTATTTCTGTATTTATTTTTAATTATGGAAGAATTGGTCCTCCATAATAATAGAGTAATTGCAGGAAAAAAAATAAAAGAAGCTCCAGTGACAGGACAGCAGCGTCTGATTCAGGATGACGTGTTTTTCCCTTCATTTCTGACTTTCACTTCTTGGAAACTTCGCAGTGATTTCAGCGACAGCGCCCTTCTCATGTGACGCGTGTTTTCACACAGCCTGAGAGGGTGAGATTTCTGGAGAGAGCAGCGTGTGTTTGTTTCTAAAGTTTTAATGATTTAGTCTGAAGGCGGGCTGAATAATCGTCCAGAAGTAATTGTTGTTATTGTTGCAGAAGGGGAGGAACCCCCCCTCAGTGCGAGCATCGATTTCACACACCATATCTGCCAATTATGTGCACAAACTGCAGCCTCTGGCGACAATCTTTGCAAACCACTTAATCCGCTGATCAATTTACTGACTTGCTGTAAATGCTCCAGGACCTGCAGCCACGAGCTCAAGCTGTGACCTTTCCAGCACGCAAACAACAGCACGGCTCTCAGGAAGCAGCCCATGTCTCGGTACCTGAGCTACAGCTGTAGCCTACGAAGCTTCCTGCTTTTCACCGGGATTTCATGTAATAGGATAAAAAAAAATAATCCATGATTTTAAGGTGGAGGAAAAAATATAGATGATTTAAAGGTAAACATTTGAAAAATGTGATCTGCATCAATGTTCGCCCCCTTTGCTCCGATACCCCTAAATTAATGGCAGCCAGCTGTCGCCAGAGGTCGCCTTGTTAGTAAAGAGAGTCAATCTCTTTTTAAATTATTCTCAGTGTAGTTGCAGTCGTTCTGTGAAGGTCTCAGAGGGTCGGTTGAGATCATTAGTTAACAAAAGGCTCACTGAAGTCCGTGGAACACAGCAGGCAGGTCAGTGGAGAAGTTTAAAGCAGGCTTAGGTCCTAAAAACAATATCAGTCATCAGAATGTAGACGTGGTTGTCCCCTGACAGGACGGGCAAGGAGAGCATTAATCAGAGAAGAAGCATGTTGTAACTCTGGAGGAGATGCAGAGGTCCACAGCTAGGCTGGGTAAAATGTTGTCAGAACACCAGTTTATTTGTTCTCTACGCCACAAATCAAAGAAATTCATAATAAGTCGTACTTTTCGGTTTGTCACAAACCATTGAAGGGGCCTTGCAAATGAACTGATGTGGAGAAGGTTCCCCCAGTTAGATGAAACCAAAACTGAACTTTTCAGACTACATGCAAAAAGCTGTGCGTGGGAAACCCAACACCCCACATAACCCTGAACACACCATCCTCATAGAGGACCGTTTTGGCTGAACCGTGCCCTGGGGGTGCCGTTCTCTAGCAAGGCCAGGGAGGCTGGTGAGAGTTGATGGGATGCAGCTTAATGCTGGTCTATCCAAGAGGAAAACCTGTCAACAGCAAACACACCCAGAGCTACTAAGGAAAGGTTTAGATTAAAGCAAATTAATTTGTTAGGATGACAAATGAATTCATGAAAATTAATGAAGAGCTAAATCCAGGTGAGAATCGGGAAAAGTATTTCAGAGTGTCCTTGATCTATGTTACAAGGAAGAGTGAACTGCTTCCAGCTGGACGCCCAAAGTCAACCAGACAGACACAAAGGCTGAGGCTTTGGCAGGGTTAGGCAGGGAAAGTCACATTTTTTATTTAAAATGTTTTTTACTATTTTGTTTTAAGGTTTGACTTATTACATTTCCTGGAGCTCATAGGCTAGCTTCCGCTAGCATTCATGGAAACCAAGCTTTGCTGATGTGGTTCGAGTGTGTTTTTACTGTTATAGCAAACTTTATTTCCATGAGGGTTTTATCCATTGATGGGATATTAATGTTTGTGTTTTCTGGTCCGCTCATTACGACCAAATGGAGCTTAAAGTTTTTTTAAATTAGCGCCAAATATACGCTAGCATAACGCTATTAGCTTCCCGGATAACATTAGTGCTACCACCGAGTAAACGCAACTTCGGTTCGTTTTAAACATAATGCTTCGTTTCACTCCGTCATTATTCAATAGTTCTATGAGCATTAATATGGAACATTAATGTTGATTTTAATGCTGTTTTGCATAACTTTAGGGTTAAGTTAACCCATCACTACAGCGCCCCTACCGTCCCAGAGGAATAATCGCATAAATACAATCAAGCGTCCTTAGGGTTACTGATTTTCATTGAGCAAATCATTCTTTTAAATGTAATTTTCTCAAATAATGTTTTGTTTAACTCAGGATCTGCATTGTGAATGGGTTGAAACACATACCAAATGTTGTTCTGAATTAGTTAAGCTAATTTAACCACATTCCACATTCTTTAAGATAAACTTTGGTTCTTTAACTTAGATCTGCAGTGAACCAGGATTGACTGAATTATAATGATGATGGTTTTCACCCATTTTATTTGTCCTTTCTTTTGTGTGTATATAGTTTCTTCCTGTTATCTTAATTTTGCTTAGTAGTTTTGATTAAGCTTCACCAGCCTAGTAGAGAGGATTTGTTGATTGAAATATAGAATTAATTCAGATAAACATAATTCTATAGCAATGTTCTCTGAATGTTCGTTTATTTCTGTTAATAAATTCTTGAACTTGAAGAGAGTTTGCTGTTAAAAGAACGCCAGTGCTCGAATCGTCCTAATATCAGCTGTTCGCAAACTCAGACAGAGACAAGGTTCGTTGGTGGCCCAAGATGGCATCCGAGGACAGCTTTTAGCTTAAATAATTTGCTGAGTTTCCCAGAAGCTGTAAGACCGTGATGATTCACATTACATTGCTGGGAATCCTAAATGACCGATGAGAACTGTAACAGCGGTTATAAAGGTGGTTCTACAAAGCATATGAAGATATGAATGTATGCCACAGAGATTAAACTACACACAGATTGACTCTATTTACATACGTAGTTTAGTGACTCCTGGAGGAAACTGGTTGAACTGGGGTTTATTTGGCTTGCTTCAGAGTAAAGGCAACTAAATACAAATGCATTAACACTTTTCAGACACATACTTACAAATTAATTATTATTCCACCCTTGGCCTACTGTAATCAATATTTCTTGTCGTTTAAGCTGTTTTTTTTTTGTTTTTTTTTGTTACTTCTGGAGTTTAGATGACTGTAAGGAAACCTGGTCAACAACAACACATCCGGACTATGCTGATTTGCGAGATTTTTCAAGTATTAAGGTTCACAAGTTTTGTTTTGTACTATTTCCACTGATAAATCACCTTTACAGAAACATTACATATTCTAGTGCTCTTGGGGGGCCTCTGTTGGTTTGGGGGCACCATAGCTGCTGCTTTGTATAATAATGCCTTGAGCCGGCTATAACTCCTCATGTTATAAAATGTTACATCTTTTTGTATTAAACCTTTAAAAGCATCCACCTGATCATGTGACCATTGCTATCATCGATCCTGGCTGTGAAGAACCCCCCCCACTATAACAGAAATACACTGATAAACAGCAACAGCTTCCATATAACTTAGTGAACAACCCATTTGTCCTGTTTTTCCTGAGTAAACAATCATGGTGGATCCACAGTTCATGCTGTAGCGCTGGAGGACCAGCTGGCCGGGCTCTGGAGTCTGTTTCTGCTCGTAGATGGAGCTGACTCACCACAGAAACGTCTGTGCAGGACGACTCAGTTTGTTTGTCTGTTTATGATCTCAGATCATCATCTGACGTGTCGGTAGATGATAAACACCGATGCCTGGTTAAAGTGAAAGCTAAAGTTTCTTGTTTTCTTTCTTTCCTCTCCCTTGCTAGAGGCCTTTTGTTTATTATCAGACAGACCAAACTGCAGTGAACCTATACTTTACCATTAAAGATGGCCAAACGGCCAATAAATGATACCCCAACAGTTTCCCCTCATATCTACAAAAGCACAAACGTCTATTAACCACCAACGGTTAAAGTAGTCTCATTTCACACTGAATTATTCAGGTTTATTTGTCCCTGTTTAATTAAAAGGGCGTGTTCCTTATCAGAGTCAAACTGCCCTGAAACTCTGCAGCAGCCCCACTGGGCTCCATAACATAGAAATGTCACCCGGCGCACGCCCCACTAACACATCCTGCAGTCACGCTGAATGCTCTGATGCTGCCAGCTGCTGCTGCTGGACCACCCCTCCCTCCATTTGGAGGAAAAAACCTGGTGAGCACAAACTACAATGTGCATTATTATTGTAGGGATAAAGAAACACAAATATAGAGCAACTCAGTTAAGATTTGGGTGAAATAACCACTGCATGGTAAGTGTTCTTCCTAGAATTTAGTATCTGGAAGTTTCCTCACACCTTGGTGAGTGGTCTCCATCAGGACCAACAGGGATCCATCTGAAACAGCATCTTCAGCTGGGATCCGTGTCATCGATCGCTCTTTACAGGTGTGGATTTTAGAGCAGGAGAAAAATCACTGAAACATCTCATGCGGTGTGACCAAACTGTGCATGCCTAAAGCCATTTTTGCTTCTTCTTTTTTTTTTTTTTTTTTCCCTGGTCCAGCTCAGTTCAAACATTCAAGTGACAGAAAAACAATTTAAAAAATTTATATTTCTTGTAGGTTTTAGCAGGGGAATTAAAAAAATAATCACAAAAACAAGTATTTAATCTACAATAAATTGCAGCTCATATCCGTATTTGTTAAATCAAAGCATCATGAGGTTGCATGGGGACGTTTTTTTTATTTTTTATTATTATGTTTTATTTGTAACGTCACGTCAATGAGAGCTGCTGTAAACCCTTGTTTAGTCTGCTGAGCCTGAGTCATCAGCACCATGCAAACTCTCCTCCTCAGCTCACAGTTACCAGCGTATCGATCTGAAACATGCACCGGGGACACGTCAAAGATTAACTGCTGCATGTTTGGTCTGTGCAATCATGAGTTTAAGTTGTAGGGTAGGAAAAAAAAAAACCCGTATGGGCTCTAACTCGTCCACAGCCGCCTATTGCCCGCCGTGGTCATCTGGGTAAGTAATAGGCCTTAATGGCACTAAAGCAGCGTCAGGCTGTCGATACATCAAAACCCTTCTGTGAGTCACGCTTTTAACTATTTCAGCGCTGCTCTCTGAACGCTGCTCATATTAAAACTATGAACTGGTCCAGCATTAAATTAAAGAAAAAAAAAAAAAGGAGCCCCGCGTTAAAACATCGCTCCATCCGGACGCGCGTTGCCCACCTTTGTCCGTCGTCCACGCCGTTTCCGACACGGCGCCGTAGCTCCGGAGCGCTCGCTCGGTGTCCGAGAAAGATTTCTTCATCTCCATGTTGGAGGCGAGAGGAAGGGAGGGGAAAGGAGAAAGATCCGGCGAAGCGAGTGAGAACCTTCGGGTGAAATCTGCCGCCTTCTCCGCTCTGTCTGCGCTCCTCCGGACGAGTCAGTGTGCAGCCGGTGGCAAGCGACCAGCGACCCGATGCGCCCAGAGCATCTTCAGCCGAGGCTTCTAATCCTGCTGGATGGAGGGGATGCAGGGAGCATGCGCAGTGCGGGCAGGGGATGTGGGGACCCGGGAGAGACGAACTAACGCTAGGATGATGGCGAAAGGTGATAAAAATAAAACAACTGGCTGACACGCAGTCACAGTGAAACACATTTGGGTTATTGGACAAAGTGCTTAGCAGATAAGGTTCACATGCAGGTCTGATCTTTTGCTTACGTTTCTCGGTAAACAGACAATATTAAAAAATAAATAAAAAATAAAAAAGAGAGAGAATGCCCCCCAAAAAAACATGGAGTCCAGTTAAACATTTCTGATGTGACCATTCCCCCTTTAGGGGAGGGGTGTCAAACTCATTTTTGTATTGGGCCACTTTGGTATCATGGAGTCATTAAAAGGGCCGGTTGATACTTTTGATTTCATAATTTCATTCCAGTTCACATAAAAGTGCAAAACATTTCACAGTGACGTAATATGAGCACCCTTAGGCGCAATTTAAACAGCTGATCTTCAAAAAAAAAGTTGATATTGGGGCGAGTTACACTTTAAACTCTCATCATTCTGCATCGCTATTTCTCTTTGGACATTTCTGGGTTGTTTTAAGGTGTTGTGGAAAAGCTGACATCTAGTGGCAGAATGATGTTACTACACAATTAAAAACATTCGCCACAAGACACAGTTTTTATCCACTTTAAAAGGATATATGCCTCTACTTTATGACATTATATGCTTTTTTGGCTCTTGAGGGCCGTATAAATTGCCTTGACGGGCCAGATTCGGCCCCCGGACCTTGAGTTTGACACATGTGCTCTAGGGCATGTTTTTCCAAAGCTCTTCAAAAAAACAACTTTAGTGAGCTTAAAAAATATTAGTATGTGCAAGTTGCAAACATTAAGTCTGCACAACTCTTTAAACTTAATCATTTTGAGTAGACTTAACTTCATAGTGACAGTAAGCTCTTTTTCAGGAATCAGCCTTTAGAGGAAGAATCCAGTCTGGGTCCCAAGTTACTTTTCATATTTCCTTACGTTTCCATATTGTTGACCATACAAGTCGGCATTTTTAACTTTACAAGGCCTATTTCTCAAGACACCGGGACTCTTAATCTGTGTGGCGCATTTCAAACAACCAGCAGACCACAGTGTTCAACTTCTTAGGAAGCACTCTATAATTTTGCATACAAATCCCATTAATCGTAACATGAACTTCGCTCATGGTTTTATGTGGTATAAAACGGATATAAACAACAAGTTGATGCGAATTGGGTTCTACTCACTTGAAGGTTTTAGATAAACCGAACGTTGCATTTTACAGTGCATGACACTGTTGATTCATGATAATTAATCTAAAGAATGTGTCTTGTTATCACAACAGACAGGAAGATAGTTTTTCGTGAACAGACCGTATTCAACGACTTGCTGCGTTTGGTACAGTGGTGCATAGAAGGTAAGGCAAGGCAAATTTATTTATATAGCACAATTCAGTACAGAGACAATGCAAAGTGCTTTACATGATTATAATATAGGAATAAAAGTAAGTAGGGATAGAATGTAGAAACAAAAAAGAACATTAAAAACAGTAAAACAGTTTAACTGGAACATTCAAAGGCAATTTTAAACAAATGTGTTTTTAATCTTGATTTAAAGGAACTCAGGCTTTCAGCACTTTTACAATTTTCTGGAAGTTTGTTCCAGATAAGCGGAGCATAGGAACTAAATGATGCTTCTCCTTGTTTAGTTCTGGTTCTAGGTATGCAGAGTAGACTGGAGCCAGAAGACCTTAGTGGTCTGGAGGGTTGATACACTGATAACAAGTCTGTGATGTATTTAGGTGCTAAACCGTTCAGGGATTTATAGACTAACAGAAGTATTTTAAAGTCTATTCTCTGAGATACAGGGAGCCAGTGTAAGGACTTTAGAACTGGGGTGATGTGCTCTACTTTCTTAGTCTTAGTGAGGACGCGGGCAGCAGCGTTCTGGATCAGCTGCAGCTGTCTGATCCACTTTTTAGGAAGACCTGTGAAAACACCGTTGCAGTAATCAATTCTACTAAAAATAAACGCATGGATTAGTTTTTCCAGATCCTTCTGAGTCATTAGTCCTTTAATCCTGGAAATGTTCCTCAGGTGATAGAAGCTGTGGATGTCTGCTTAATCCAACTAGTTTTTGGCCTGTCCTGTTTGTACTGAGGTGTGAAGTTTACCACTCCTCCCCAGGGCATCATGACACATCAGAAGCATAGCGCCGTATTGTCCTGTTAGTAACCTTGGACTTGAACTCTTCTCTGACCTGAGATGTTTGCGCGCCAGAAATTGCTGGCATGTTGTGTCTCGTGTTGCTGTTGAGTCCGGGAAGTGCTGCTCTCCTGTCCAGGTGGAGTGTTTTAGCGGGTCTGTGCGTATCAGTTGCCCTTTCCTCTGTACTGGGCTTTGAAGTTAAATTGCCAACTTGTTGATTGCAACAGTTCTGTTTTCAGGCAGTGAAGCGGTTGTAGCTCCAGAGGACACTGTGCTACTTACAGGTGTTTATCTGTTCCTCTGTTGTTTGGCTTAGCTCACTCAGCGTTGCTTTGAGGACGGGGGCCTTAATCGTTTATTTGTGTATCAAAGATGAGCTTAACTTTGTATTATTTTCATTTGATCAAGCATTGTTTCAACTTTTCTTTTGGATTCTGTGATTCGTTTAGAGCTATTTGGGTTAATGTCAGAGGTTTTACTCAGTTACATTTACTTGAGTAACATTTTGAGCAAAATGCACTTTTAGTAGTTTTACTGCACTGTACTTTTTACTTTTTCTCAAGTATCGCTACTCTTACTTGAGTAGCGTTTCTGGCTACTCTACCTACTGTGAGTAGCTTCACGAATAAAGAACATACTTGTTTTAACCAAAAATGCATCAGCGAGACCAAAACCTACAGTTCATGTTAAAGTGAGACCTCATATTTGTACAACAGCTTTAATATTTAATGTTATTTTCTATCTACTGAGCTCATTGAGCTTTTGGAGGTCAAATGAACCCACAGTAAACAATAGATTTTGTCATTGAAAGTACTTTGCACTGTTCTAACATACTATAAATACATTAACTGCTGTAAGTATGCTTTCAAGTTCAATGTTGAAAAAATTATTAAGAAATTTGTCTTTTGTCTTTAAAGTACCAGAATTTGCACGTAACCTTATGTTTCTGTCTGTCCGATTACATCCTTTTTAAATATTAAACAATCAATTATAATTAGTTACTCAGTACTTGAGTAGCATTCTTAATGAATACTTTTTTACTTACTTGAGTAATTTCTAGGCTGAAATGTGATAAAACACTCTATATGTTGGCCTCATTAGAAAGGATCTTGAAAGAGATGGTGACCCAGGCAAGTCACAGGATGCTTGGTGGATCCTTAACGCCTCCAGTGGTGTGTTGTCACAATAATAACCTCTTCCATTCCATGTGGACAAAGCATTCTGGATGAGATCTGTCTACATAAGACTTGGTGTATTTTCTCAGAACTTGGATTAGTTTCTGAAACTTTCCCTGGAAAATTCAGAACCTTTTTTTTTAGGTCTGTTTAGGTTCCCAAAAGCTTTCCCACAACTTAATGGTTAATTTGCTGGAGTTTAGAGATTACGTTCTGGTTTTTTACCCGAACTTAGCAGGCAGTTCTTAGAACTTTCTCGTAACTTGCATTTTGGTCACCTTTCCCACAACATACTGGTTACTCTTCAGTACTTTCCACAAATCTCGCTGGTTATTTATTGGTTTTCCAGTCATTCTAAGCAGACTTTAACAAAACCTACTTGTTACTTTGCTGGAACTTTTCCAGAACTTAGTGGTAGCTTGTACTGTAATCTTCAGGGCATTTTAAGAAATTTTCTAAAAAGCACTTAAAAATATCATGCAGTATCCAGAAAGTAATCACTAAGCACCAGGAAAGTTTTGGTAAAGGTGAGAAAAGTGGTCCATTCCTGTAACCCTTGTTGCTTTTTTTCCCAGTTGTCGTGGAAATAATTAAAGACTATTATGTGCCTCAGTCTGGCTATGGTCTTAATACATTTCATTCACGTTGCGATCTGCTTAGTTCTAAACTTGGTCGATCTGATATCTCTATATAAACCCGATGAAAATCACAAGTCAAAACAAAGTTTATTTTTATTCACTCCTCGCCCTTTTTAATTAGTGCAACTAATGCAAGACAAGCTCATATATTGTAACTATTTAATAGCACCAGTCTGTTTTCACTAAAGTCCATAAAATAAAATAAAAAGTCAGAGATTTCTGTGCAAACCAAATCTTAAATTAGCTGCTAAAATGACCCAGCAGATATTAACAAAGGGAATATTCAATGCTATGACATCTCATTTCCAGTGTAGCAAAAAAAAAAAAAAATACAAATACTCACTGAAGAAAATATCAAAAGCACAATATACCAATATTACACGGATAATAAATTCATACCTCCAAGGATGCAATTAAAACATAAATAGGACCGTAGCGTTTGTATTGCTTCCTCCACACTCCAAATCATACACCTTTCAAAGCAATACAACCATATCAACTTAATTTAGTTGTGAGAGACACAAGAAATGTTACAATAACATAGTAATGGTGCTGATGTCTTCTCTGCACTTATAAAAACCAGAGATGCAAATGTTTCTGTAATGCAAGCAGGAATAGGAACGGAAATCAAATGTTTGTCGTAGCATAACTTAAAATCAGGATCTAAAGTTGTGTCTCTTTAAAAACAATGCAGGTGAGACCTCCTCATACGCGTAACATTTGAAGGTCGACAGAAAGCATTAGAACGGCTGCGTTGGAGAGTTAAAACGGCAGAAATGCAAAGAAAGCAAAAGAAACGATGATGCGCTCATGTGACGTGGAGGAACGAGTGCGCAGCATTTTTTGAAATTCAAGTAAACTTCTTCAAACGGGTGGAAAAGAATCACAAATCGCCTTTCACATAAGTAGCAGATTTAAAATTTCAATATTTTTCTTCTGCCGGTAAGAGCCTAAAGAAATACTGTTTTCTATTAAAGGGGCCGTGACAAATTTCCTTTTCCTGAGGTTTTGGGGGTATAATATGATCTGCTGTGCACTGATAAAGCGGTGTGAATGTTATAAAAGTGAATACCAAAGGGTTGCTTTGCTCCAAAAGAAAGTACCTGCTAATACAACCCCGTATAAAACATGACAAATCAACAGAGCTCAGTGATTCTCTGCTTTTCTCCGCACACATATTAGGGACATGGCACGCTTTGACACCATGACTGTGCTTCACTGGTTCATCCCTACGTTCCTTCCAGCAATCTTTAAACTGTGTTGAAAAAAATGCCGTTGGTGCTTTTTTTAGGTGCAGAATTTCAACCCCTGCGATTCCAGTCTATGCTGCGCGTGCAGCAAGGATAAACAGAACCCGAATAAATTAACTCGTTAAAGAAGGTCTGCGTGTTTTGGGCGACCCGGGAGAGGCACACTGGGGGACGCCTGTCCTGCTCCGATGTAGCATCCGAGGGCGGGTCCAGATGAGACGGGACGCCGTGGCGTGGAAGATTAATGTGTGGGTGTGGCCAGAGGGAGTGAGCGCGATGCCCCCTATTCATTTATTAAAAAGACATTAACAGGATGTAATCGCATTCACGTGCATCTTTTTCTATCTGCTTTTGTCAAAGGTCAGCAAAACTGCATTTACATTTCTGTTTTTTGATCCTGCTACGTTGGTTTTATTCAATCAATTCTTTTTATCTTTAAATGAAAGCCAAAAAAAGAAGGACAATCTGCTGCATCACCTTTTGCTTAAAAAAAAAACTTTGTTCCAGCTTTTTTCCTTCAGTCAGATGTTATTAAATAATTAAAAAAAAAGTATTTTCAGTTCAGGATCTGGACTTCTCTACTAATCAACGTAATAAAAAGGTAAAACACTCTTCCCTACCCATCATATCCCCTCTGCGTATGCTGTGCTTGCAGCTAAAGAGAGAACTGCAACTCGCTGGAAAAGACGGGGGCCGTGAATTGCTCCGTCTGCTGGACGTGCTGGGTGTGCACTGCAAAAAGAGAACTAAAAATAAGTAAAATTTTCTTGAAATGAATGTATTTGCCCTTGATTTTAGCAGGTAAATAAGATTATTTGCCAATGGAATGAGTATTTTTACCCCTAAAATAAGATAATTAGAAATACTGCACTTGAAATAAGGTGATGGAGATGACTTGTTTCTATTTTAAGTGCAAAAATCTTATTCCATTGGCAAATAGTCCTATTTATCTGCTCAAATCAAGGAAAAATACTTTAATTTCAAGAAAAAAAATCTTATTTTTAGGTCTATTTTTACAGTGTGTCGGCTTCTCCGTGTCTTAGATCTGGCGAGGAAAGCGATTACGACGGATGGGAAGAGATCGCGCTGATTGACGACATCCACCGTTAAAACAGGAGCTGGGGGTCCAAGTAATGCTGACAAATGTGTGAGGCAGTTTTCTGAGCTGATTAAAAACAACACTTCTGTTTAAAAAAAAAAACACAGACTGGATGAGCTCCCCCCTGCAGTACGCAATGCCATCTAGCAGCTGAACGAGTTTGGGGGAATTTCTCTGCAGAAAAGGTGGACGGAGAAAGTCCACGGTGGGAAGCTGTAATTCTTCATCAGCCGGCGGTTTCGGTGCCATAAGCTGTGAGAGGGAAAGGCGACTCCGTAATGCGGTAAAACCGGCCACAGCCCAACCTCTTCTTGGAATGTGTCGCTGCTCCGAAATGCAGGAACCAGAAGATACTGGCGAGGGAAATTAGGCTGATGTGACTAATGGTAATAAACTTCACAACCGGTCCGGTTTTAGCAAACGGAAACTGAAAGAAGTGAAGCCGGTAGAGACTGGCTCTTATCTAAATGTTGACGTTTGCTTTAAGGTTTAAAAGTTCTGATCAAATTAACCGAACCCCACCGGCTCCACACAGTGGCAGTGATGCTTCGTTGGACATTACAGTTTTCGTCCCGACGCCTGAGGGAAACCGAAGACGTGCTCGCGAATGTTTTCAACATTTGTTCAGCTGAGCAAAGCGCTCGCCTGGTTGAGTTAAAGCAGAACAATAATGGATGCCAACCTGATGAAATAAAAAAAAAATTTAAAAAGTGTTATGAGGATAAGTAAGATGTGAACTTGTCTCTGACCTGGTATGTTTTACCACTTTTGCAGTTTGAAGACATTCAACGAGCTGGTGGAGGTTTGCAGCATCAGTGAGGACTCAGCACATGAGTCTGGCAGTAATTGTTTGTTTTTTTTGCTTCTTTTTGCAAAACCAGGCCATGAGACGTGAGAGGACAGCTCTGAGCGTCTGTCCCCTGGACCCAGCGTGCGTCTTTTTCAGACCAGTTTCTAACCCTCTGTCCTCTTCCCTGCAGAACGGCTGCCAGTTCTGCTATTTCCCGTTCCTGGATGCTGCCGCTTGCTCTACCTGGAGCTTCGGCTCCGCTTTCTCTTTGGCTTGTTCGGCCGCGTCGTCTTTGGGTGGGAACATCCACGCCAGAGCGGCTCCGGCTGTGCCGTCGCCAGTCTGACGCGAGAAGCAGAGGAAGGTGGCCCAGACGAAGGCGCAGCAGCCGGTGAAGGTGGTCCGCACGTACAGGGGCACCAAGGCGAAGTTCAGAAACTAGCAGAAACAGACAGACGCCTCTTATGAGATGAACAACACAGCTGCATGGACGTGTATGTGCAGGAGCTGAGAGGTAAGTAAGCACCACTGAATTTCTCTACATTTGTACTTTAATCTGTGTATCTAAAACAAAATAATGAATAAATGTTCTACATAATATTATAACAGTAATAATGAATATTTTAACTCACTTTATCAACAGCTAGAATAACTATTGCTGCTTATATTACACCAACTACATCCTGATTTAATTTCATATAAATAGCATTAAATAATATGCAAGCCCATATCTGGGCACATTTTCACTTTGATAACTGATCCTGACTTTATTTTAGCTTCTATATCTATAGGATAGTTACGTTAATATTATTTTGGGACTCTCTATATTTTTGAACTGGTCTACAATGTATACAGCTTTGCACTATAAGTCCAGCTAACTTGTTTTTTTAGAAATATTGTTATAAGGTAACGTTTGGGAACAGTTTATTCTGAGACTCTGTTTCCAGTTGGTGTTAATCTGCTTGTAGGGTAATCTGATAAGGAGCAGGCAGAGTTAAATACATGTGTGAAAGCGTCCAGGACGCTTTCAGGTCCAAACGCTCATGACCACATTTAGACATGATCCAGAGGATTTATGCAACGCTTACGGTTAAATAAAAAATAAAAAAAGGAACATTTCTTATGTCGATATGTAGAAGAATGGTGGTTGACTGCGATGATGGAAGAGAAGGAGAATAGTGAGAAAAATTCAGGCTATTGTTCCTGTGGAACTAAATCTATAAGTTGTTTTTTAGTTGTTTTTTTTAGAAATGTCAGTACACCTGATTCTTCCAATGCTGACAGTTGATTTAAGAAAGGTTACATGTTCGTTTATATATAGAAGAGGTAACTAGGTACAGTTACAAGGACACATTGTTCTCCTAGATATGTAGACCGATGTTAACCACCTTCTTGCTAGCTGGAATCAACAACATGTTAATTGCAAATGTAAGCTTAACATGAATTTTTCCATTCTGAACCTTGGAGTTCAAGGTTTTGTTTTGTTTCTTACCCACACACACACACACACACAAATACAAAGTCGCTCACACAGGATGTTAATAATTACCTGCATGAAGGGCCAGAACATCAGCCCGGTCTGTAAGGAGAAGATCAGACGCCAGTTTACTTCCAAACAATGAAACAGAGTCACTTCAACACACCTGCAGGGATCGTTCAGCGCGCATCAATATGCCTGTAAGCGTACAGCAGGAGAACGCCCTGCATTTTTGGAAACAAGTGCATGCAGGCAGCTTCCTGGTGTTTTAATGTCCCCACTGGCAAAAAAAACAACCCGTTCCCCTGCGTTCCTCCGGTTACTAATTACAAAGTCTAGACATTTCTGGACCAGCAGCTCCAGATCTCCTGACTGCCGTTTCAATACGTTCCTGAAATCTGAAAGCGAAAGCGTTTGTATGCAAAGGATTGCCCTGTTGCTTTAAAACAGCTTTACTGAAACAAGCTTTTAAAAAAGGAACCCAATGCTGTTTGCACAGGTAAAGGTAAATTTATCTACCAGTTAGTGAATGTTAATTTCCCTCCGACCCTTACATCTCTGGCATACTGATAAGTGTCGCCCTCTCCAAAAGCCATGAAAATACAATGAAAAAACATAACTAGAAATTAGTGAGGTTTTCTTGAAATTGGTGTTTTTTTTCCTTGATTTGAGCAGATAAATAAGATTATCTGCCAATGCAATGAGTATTTTTACCCCTAAAATCAGATAATTAGATAAACTACACTTGAAATGAGATGATGGAGATGACTTGTTCCTATTGTAAGTGTAAAACTCTTATTCCATTAGCAAATAATCTTATTTACCTGCTCAAATCAAGGAATAATACACAAAATTAAAGAAAAAATGTCTTGTTTTTATCTGTATTTTTGCAGTGTACCCACCGCCTTCAAGGGAAGTGGATCCAAAAGCGCTTTAAAGCTTCATTTTTACGCAAAAACAAAGTAGAAATGAACTGCGCAGCTGCAACATTTCCCTGGGATCCTGTAGAAAACATCAGCAGAGGTCCAGCTGTAGAAAAGCGGGTGATGTTTGGTTAACCTGATCCTGTGGAAAGCCAGCGTGCTGAACAGCGACTCTTTTGACGCGTGCAGAAGCTGTGGAATGGAAAGCAAACCGTGCGGCTGTACCGGCCTTTTACCTCCGCTCCAATCACTTCTTCATGTCAGGGGTCCAGAACAACGATGGAGGAAACAGGCTTTAAGGTGGAGGAAGGCGACGTCCTAACAGACGCCACCACCCACAAACCTGAGCAGCAGTCTGCTTTTCCCCTAAGCTAATGAGGGGAAATATTACCCTTCTTCTCTGATAGTCGGAAGTGAACCGAGTACGTTTACATCAGCCATAATTTTCAGCCTGTCTAGGGACAAAAATGATACAAATTCACACCTTTCAGCTCTGACCCACCTTATACGTGTTCAGGAACTTTTCCCTCCAGTCCTCCAAGATGTCTTCTTTGCCCTCCAGAAAGCTGACACCTGGTTGGAGCAGAAGAACAGATAAATCATTGGAACCACTGCTAAAGACAATAACTCACGTCATCGAACAAATCCTAAACAGAAGTATCGATATATTCCTGTAGAATATATTAACGACAGCATGTTTCACGATTTTCCTCAAACTGGCAGGTTTTATATGACAGGCGTTGATGTTTTGACTCCGCAGCTTGAAGAACCGTAACTCGTTCAAGCAAAGAACTTCCCTACCAAGCACGCAGCAGATATCCACATCCATTTATTTTCTTTCTAATAGTGACGCTTCAAATGAGGCAACAGAAAACAAGCTATCGATGCGGCTACAGGTTTAGATGCACTTTGAGGCATCAAAGTCAAATTCAGAGATTTTAATGGTTCGTGTCGGCGCTTCCTCGTCACACAACTAACGACTTAGGCCACGTTCACACTGCAGGTCTTAATGCTCAATTCCGATTTTTTTGTGTAATTTTTTTGCGTGGTCGTTCACATTTCCAAATATATGCGACTTGTATGTGATCTCCTGTGTGAACTGAAAGCGTTCAAGCTTTCCCTCCATTGACTGCTCTTCTCATCGTAGTTGTTTTTCTTCCCGCTTTCTGCATAGCAGGACGCAGAATAGTGACGTTTGTTGAGTATCGGTGACGTACAGGTCGGATAAATGCGACAGACACAGGTCACATTTGAAAAGATCAGATACGTATCGAATTCAGGACCATATATCCAAGTGGCCTGGGTCTCATTTGAAAAAACCCAATCTGTGTTGTTCAGACTGTCATAAAAAGATCAGATCCAGGTCGCATATGGGCAAAAAAATCGGAATTGGGTCACTTCAGACTGCAGTGTGAACGTAGCCTTAGATCGCTTCCAATAAGGAGAACATAATTACGCATTCAGCCACAAACGTGTGCAACATTTTGTCAACATGTATGTTTTCATTTGCAGGACTCTGAGGAGAGTGTAGGGCTAGACGATAGATCGATTTAATCGATTAATTTCGATTCACAATTTATTAAGATGTCATTTTTGGACAATCTGGATTTTATTTTGCCAACAGACTTATTGAGCTTCCATTAAGAGAATAGCAGCAATGATGAATAGATGTTTAGGGAAATATATTGTCAAAACATTGTAAAGCGGAAACTTTCCCCCACCCATAATACAAGACACTTTAATGAATTCCTTTTTAGTTTTGTTTCAGTTAGTTTGAAGTTACACAAGTGAAGTGAAGCCTGTTCTTGGCTCACTGTGTCACACCAGTAGCAGCAAACATTTAATTATATTTTTATCGTTTACTACGGCAGGGACGCCGTCTTGTTTTACAAGCCTGTTTCACAGCTTGCATTTAGTTGCACCTCTGATTCAGGTCAACTCCCGGACAAAATGCTTGAAATAAAAGCAAGTTTTTAAAATAATTTATTTTTGTGAAATGAAAAGAAAAATAAATCAATTCATCTGATTTGATCTAATGAAATCAGAGATTTTATTTTTGAGCCGTATTGCCCAGCCCTAGGTGATTCCCTGCCTCGCCAGTTCAAACGGTCCCGGGTGTGATGGGTCAGAGGAGTTTTTTTTCCCCCCTCAGCTCTTCTCTTTGTCCCTGAAACATGCAGCTCCTAGATGGGGGTTACTGGAACAACTTTGTTTCCTGTAGCGCTCCAGAATGTTTTTTTTACAGAATTGTAATGCCAGATTTAGTGTTCAAAAACTAAGCCAGACTAATACAGAAGGGCAAAGCACAGCCTTGTTGGGAGGCTGAATAGCACAGCACCAACTGGACCAGGAAGTAGAGCTCCAAGTTGTCACTTTAGTGCCGTGTTGCCAGCTGTGCCACCAATGTCCTGTATACAGACACGACTCCTGGACAGATTAAGTTTAAGGAAAAGAAGTTAAGCAGGGTTGTGTGCAGTCGTTGGTGCGAAGGGAGAAGATTAGGGGGGGCGAATACACGCCCCTGAGGAGCACCTGTGCACATTGTCCAGGTTCTGGCTGCAGAGCATCCCCTGTCTCTCTAGGTGTTGTCTGTCTTTCAGAGGGTTCTTGGTCAGGTGGCAGGCAGAGACAGGAACAGCAAGCTTAGAGAGTTTATCATTGAGGAGATCAGGGATGACGATATTTAAAGCACCGCTGTAGTGTAAAGAGGATCTGTACGTATCTACCTGGCAGCTCAAGATGTTGCGAGAAGATGATGCGGCCCCGAGGTAATAGTTTCATCCCCCGACCTTCCGCTGAAGGCATTGGTCCAATGGTCTTATTTAGGTCAGCCAACACTAGTCTCCTAAAGGATTTAATGATTACAGATGTTGCAAAAAACAGGCCTGTAGTCATTTAGTTTGCTGAGCGTGATTTTCATGGAGACACAGAATAGCTACAATGATCTTCTGAAGATCTTGGTCAAGACAGCTGGTCAGAACAAGTGGACGAAACTGAAACACGGTCTGGGGTTTATTAAATGTAATAAACGTTATTATTAGCGCGTTCCGTTTCTCGAAATATTATCGAAATCGTGCGTTAGCCAACCTGGTAAGGACACAGATGTCCTCGAACAAACTTACAAGAAAAGATAGGACTTATATTATTCCTCCCCCAAGAGGGAAACTGAATAGTCACAGCAGCAAGACAAAGCAAAAGGTGTACGTCTAGAAATATAATTTAAAGAAAACTTGATAAAAAAGCAAGCAGTGCAAGCAAACTAATAAAGTAGAAAGGCATGTCTAAAATAAAAAGTCACTATAAAAATGAAGAGTATATACAAAGAAATAACGAGATACAAATCAGGTGAAACACATATGGGCGGTAAGTAACAGTTTCTGTAAATTCCTCAATGTCCCCCCCACTAAGGAGAGGCTATCAGGTCTTGGTCTTGTCCCTTTTAGACACATTCTTGAACCATCAGCATCTCTTGTTAAAAGAATTAAGCTGGGGACACATACGATGATTTTTTTGTTTGTTTGTTTTGACAGATTTTTATCCAAGATTCCCAGTTGAGAGAAGTCTGGATCAGTTTGCAAAAGTTAGGAGAGGTGGCAAGTTAAAAAAAAAAAAAAAAAACTTTGTGACGGGGGTTAAGGGTAGTAGTCTACAAGTGTGTAAGGGGAGCAAACTAGACCTTAGTCACATTCAGTACAATATGTTTGAATATTCAGAACCGAATATATATATATATATATATATATATATATATATAGATAGATAGATAGATAGATAGATAGATAGATAGCTAGATAGAGAGAGAGAGAGACTGTCGCGTGTATCAATATTTCTACATTTAAAAAGTTTTAATGTTAAAGTTTTTGGCCTTTTACGCATGGTTTGTAAACTCTGTTATTCATGTCAACTCTGTTCACATCACTGTCAACTCTGTTTCACCACGTTTTGTTTTAAAAAAAAAAAAAAAAAAATGTATTATTGTTGACAAATTAACCAGAGGCTGTGTCATAACTAACATTCTCACTACATGAAATTTCAAAGCATTTAATTCATTTTTGGAGCTATATTTAGAGAAAATGCAAACTGTTTTGGTAACTTTCCAATTAAATGTGTCAACGTTTTTACTCCTGAAAAAAAAAAGAGTCTTTATCTTAGAAAACTTAAAGTTGAATTAGTGGATGTAAAGACAAAAGTTCTCTTAGGAAAGACATGGTTTTAAAATGTATTACATTTGAGAACTATAAATATTTACCCTAAATTTGTCTGCAACAGAGTTGACAGATTTTACTGTTACTACAATGATTTTCAGATTAAATATTTTAAATCTTAATTACATGTTTAAGCTTGGCAAATGCTGAAAGTATTACATTTTAAGTATTCTCTATGGGAATAAAAAAGGTTTTACTAAAAAAAAAAAATTTAAAAAATCATATTTTATCTAAACTTGAAATGTACCCGCAATTCTGAAATGGGCCTTATATATATATATATATATATATATATATATATATATATATATATATATATATATATATATATATTAATTACACAGTTGGTACCAAATTGGACTGAACTGGAAGAGAAACCAGAGGATGAAAAAGAAGAAGACACCATGATGTTTCATCTGGACCAGCTCTAGCAACCAACAACAATGGGCAATAGAAGCAAGAAATTAATAATAATTATATTACAGTCACATGAGGAAAAAAGCAAGGGATAAATCATGAGAAAGCCTCCTCAGATGTCTCTAAAACAAATAACGAAGGGTTCATTGGGTTCTCCGATCTTCCGCGCAAAAACAAAGCTGGTTGTAAACAGATCTCAGATTTACTTTTAATTCAAGATCAGCGCTGTCAATCACAGCCGAGATTGTCTTCCCTGACCTCAAACTATTCTTATCCGGACGTGCCGGGGCCCAGGAGAGGAGCACGCCGTGTCCTGTGTGTCAGGTTAACCATTAACAGCGCAGGACCCTTCCCGGAGGGGCGGTGGTGCGTTCACTGACCCGTGTAGAAGACGCTGGTGGCCAGCGGCGCCGCCGTCGTCTGGTCCAGGAACAGCTTCCTCATCACCATCCCGGCGGAGTTGCCCGGGAACCTGCGCTCCAGCAGGCGCATCCAGAAGAAATTGAAGTTGCCGTGGAAAGTGAAGGCGACCACCGCGACGTTGCGCGTCTGCCTCCAGTCCATTCGGTCCCTGGCGGAGAACCACTGGTGGACCAGGTCCCCGCCGGCGAACAGGCAGCCGTACAGCGTGACATTGGTGACCCACGGGAAGCGGCGGACGTGCCTCAGAAACGCCTGCAGCATGATTCGGTCTGCGCTGGCGGCGGGTTGCCCAACATGAAGGGGAGTGAAAGGCGTCGTTGTTCGGGCTGGAAGTCAGCTAAAAACGGGACGTTAAACCGTCGTTCTCCCTTCTCTCCTTCTCCCTGGAGGACTTAGCATCAGTAAAGAAAAAAAAAACGTACGCAGCCGTACGCTTCCGCTTTAAGGTTTAACAAATCACTATAATAATCAAAAAATAGCGAACATCTCCCACAGTAATGTCACACAGTACAGGTTCCCTGCTTGTCAAACTCCTTCTAGTGCTCAGAAGAACGGGAGCCACCGCCTGCCTTCCACCGGCTCCAGTTGGCTCCCTCCCTCTGCTGCGTATGCTCCTTACGTGAAAAACCTTACGTAAAGGAAACCTTACGTAAAAAAAATGGAATGGGTGGGACACGCTTCCAGGGCTTTACAGAAATTTCTCCAGTCAGTTTTCGAGTCGGGTGGGCCAAAAAGTGCAATAATCCACCAAATGCATCATTTAATAAATAAAGATATGACGATAAAATTAAGAATAGGCTATATTAAATAAAATAAAATAAAAACATTTCCACAAATATATTTGCGTCAATAATTTCTAATCATATAATTTAACGTCAAATCCTTAATATTTTTGAATCACTGCGTGTCAAAATCAAAAATATTTTACTATTATATATTTGAAGTAGTCTGTCATGAAATAACTTTAAACTGTCAAGTGACTCATCACATCAGGGTTGCCAACTGACCCTTGGGGAAAAAAAGGGACTGACTCATATTTGGAAACAAAAATATATTTAATTAAATAAATTAAATAAACGTTTGGGTAAATGTTTATAAAATCATTTCATACAAAGAAGAAAAGGCAAAAAAAAAAAAAAAAAAAAAACTTTATCATGTCAGTAGGGTGGAAGACAACAGCTGTCCACAAAGTGTCCCCTATTTATTTTTCAAAGGAGTTGGCAACCCTATATAGGCCACTGACTTAGACGGGTAAGGATGACTGATTCCATATATCCATATTAAGCTGATGTGCAGCAACACAAAACAATGAAATAATTAAAGGAAATGTTTTCATTTGATTTTAACGTACAATGTATTGCATTTTTTCCGAAATATTTCCTAGAAAACAGCCAATATGTAAAAGTAAACAATGAGAGTGAGTGAATACAGATGGTCAAGCACACTTTGACTGCATGTACCTCATTTTTTGATAAATGAGACAAAAACTCTTAAATTGTGTGATGAAATGATTACAATATTAACAATCAGAAACTTTGAAAAGAATGCTTTTTTGGGCCTAAATCCACTCCTTTAAACTTTATCTTGGAAACTCTGACAGGGGGCCTTCATATTTCATATGTCCTATTTACAGGTATTTTTCCAAGATGCATAGAAACTTCACAGCTTATACAGGTTACACTTAAAGATGCACCATGCAGTCAGTTGGCCTCAGATGACCTCAGATCTGTGAGCAGCAGGTCAAATACGCCAAAGAATAAGTGTTTTCTTTCTTTTTTAAGTATTACATTCTTTGATTCAAACAATCCCCATAAACTAAAAGACAGCCGTTTTCCCCCCTCACTGTCTGACATTAGACTAAACGTTTCCTGTTTTAGATATGATACCAACAGATTTATGAGCTAAATGGCAAAAATTTAATATTATTTTACTATTTTCTTCTTAGTTTCTTTAAAGTCAGACGTTTATTTGCTGGGAAGGTAAAGTATGGATAAAAAACCTAACCCTTAGCATACAGTAGTAGATTAGTTACAACAAAGCAATGCCTTTGGATCATAAAGCCCCGTTCTCAGTTCCATAGAAAACCTGCTGACAGAGCTAAAAAAAAACAAAAAGGTGTGTGAGAGCAGGGCAGTGAACCTGAGTTAGTTACAATAGTAGTATCAGGAGGAACGGGTCAGAACTGAAACAGACGTGTGGAAGGAAACCCAAAATGTCTGACCAAGTCATACAGTTGGAAATTCTATTTAAACAATTTAAATGTATGCAAACATCTGAATGACCTAAAAACAAAATAAGGTCAACTGAATTTAATGTCAAACAGTAAGAAACCAATGTGTATTTTCATGCAGTGTGTAAACATCTGGTCTCAAATGAAAACACACCGACCAATCATTCAACAGCATGTGCTTTGATCCTATTAACATCGTTTGAAAAAAAAAAAAAAAAAAAAAAAAAAAAAAGCACAAGTAAAGGTTGGGGAGGTAAGCTTTGATGGATAAATGGGGATAATAACTGTAATATAATTTTCTGGGAATATCAAAACTATTAGTACTCCTATCACAGAACGTGTGACACATTTTCCCCTCTTTTTGTATTATAGTCCACAGAAAACGCAAAAAAATACCCCTGAAAATCTGAATTGGTCAGGAAGAGTAGAATCTGTGCGTCTTCAAGATGCACTCAATGCTTAAAGCAGCCTACGATGTTTCAGAAAAAAAACAAATCATCAGAAGGCCGTGTCTTTAGAGTTAAACTCATATTTTTATTGCTTTCAGCCACAACGCGCCTCCCATAATTTTTTAACAGAAGATATTGATGGACATGAACATGTGAACATTTTTAAAACAAAACACATTCATCCCCAAGCGTACATCATGATCAGGAGCACACGATCAACCATAACAGACAACTATATCTGATAAGGAACATTTGAACAGAAAAATATAATCTTTTATTTTTTTAAACCTTTTAACAACATTATTTCGGACACCGTTGTTACAGCAAACAGAACACCTGTAATTAATTCACTTAGCAAAAAGTTACATTTGGTGCACTTTAGAACAGTACATATTGTTAAGGGTTTATGAATGCAGACGTGTTTTTAAATCGACTCTTCTGCTACACAGACGATTGTTAGCTGGCTTTCTGAAAGGATGATCTTACAATGACGCTGTTGGTGGTAATACCTGCGGTTCTCTTCAGAGATCCTGTGTGGTCAACGCTTCTCTCGAGGGTCGGATGTTTTGGCAGCAGAAACGGTCCATTCTCACACTGCGCTAACATAAGCCAAAACTACCACTGGAGCAAGTAGACCCAGTTTCCGTGGAATGGAAAACATGTCTCACGGTTCAGTTAAAATAAAAAACAGTTAAGGAAAAAATAAAAACAAGTTTTATGCACCACAGGAGGCGAGTTAAGGTGCGCTTGTTTTCAGGAAACGTGCCACTCATCACCAAGAGACCACAGCACGCTTCAAAGTTGTGGCAAAAAAGCCCCTCGTTTCAAAGCCTTAACAAAAGCGAGTGCAACAGGCCTCCTGCCTCCTGTTGGGCTGGAGTGTAAAACGAGGACAACGCTGAGGCAAAGTTAAACCAACGTTTATTATTATGATAACCTGACCCTAGCCAGATGAATTTCGTTCAGCTTAGCTCTGCCTAGCTCCACTCGCATCCATCTGGGACCTCTCCCATAGAGAGTGATTTCTCCAAACAACTTTATTGTCCAGCCAATCAGGACGCAGGTCTGGAGTTTCATAGATGTGACGCAGTGGAGAAGCGACCGTGACGTGAGACTGTTTTGATTTAGACAACAATGGCGGCTCGCATCGAGGAAGCAAGCATTAACATTGATGCTGCTATTTCTTCCGTGTTGTCCAATCTACCTAATATTGTTTCATTAAAAGAACATCAGAGAACGGCTCTGAAGGCTTTTGCTGGTGGAAACGATGTTTTCACCCTTCTCCCGACCGGATTTGGCAAGTTTTGTTATCCGGGGCGCGCCCGTGGCGGAGCGGTTAGCGGTTAGCATGAACCATGTTAGGAGGCCTTTAGTCCTCGACGGGTCGGCCCGGGATCGACTCCGACCTGCGGCGCTTTGCCGCCTGTCTTCCCCCCTCTTCCTGTCAGCTCACTGTCAATAAAACGCGTGCCACTAGAGCCGCAAACACATTAAAAAAAAAAGTTTTGTTTTTTCCTGCGTCGCTCTCATCAGCGTCACGGGTTAGCTTCGGTGTGAGTGGTTGAAATAGCACGTCGATAAAGGTGACAGACAAGTGGCTTATCCAATCATATGCAAAGATTTTTGATAAGGCCCAGCCTTCTGAAACGCCATTCCTATGGATCTGTTCCAGATGGATGAGTGGAGCTAGGCGGAGCGAAAGTCATCTGGCTAGGTTCAGGTTATTATTATGACCCCATGCAGCAGAATCGAGCAGATTTGCCTACGTGGATGCGTCGTATCGTCAGCAGAGCCGGTGTCCTGACGGTTCACCGTACCCATGGGAGCGGCACACCCTCCGTTAATGCGCAGGCGCTGCGATGAAACCCGCATAATTGCGCGAATGCGTTAAATTCCATTCACCATTTCAGCTTTCCTCCAACTAAGAGCGGTTCACGTGTATTATATCGCGTATCAATCACACATTACTTGATTGCATGCCTTGTGAGAAAGGTACATTGAAGGTTTTCTATCATTTTTTTTCTTTTTTAGCAAGTGGAGCCGTAACATCGTTTCATTTCCTGTTTAATCGTTCACTGTGGCTTCCATAGGGTGTCGGATCGAGTTGTTAGATCGAAAGTCAACGCGTCAAACTCTGTCAAAACAGCGGTCTCTTTCATAAACCGTATTCTCCAACGAGCACCATCAGCACCGCTTCACAAACGTATGCTGGTTTTACACCGACAGACTGACAGGGTAGGCTACACCGACAGAACACCGGGAGAGCTGACGCGCCGTGTCTTGCTAAAGCAGCTCTGATTCGTTTAGGCAGACAGACCAACATAAAGTACAGCATCACTGTGACGTGGAAGGATAATGATCTGTTTTCTAACACAGGCCAATTATTTTCTAAAACCCAGAGCAACCAAACTTCACCTAATTGATAAAGTCCTCCTATGAGTAAATGGAACCCAGTATACATGTCGCTGTTCGGTGAAGGCCTCGGAGGTTTGTTAGAGAAAACTAGAGGACTAACAGCCTCGCTAAGACCAAGGAACAAAGCAGACTTTAAAACTTTAAAGCAGGGTTAAGTTTTAACACGAAACTTGACTTTATCCACATCAGCCAGCGGCGTTGATGAAATGCTGGTTCATAACTAGGGCTCCTCTGGATAAAATACTTTTGAGTGGAGGGTAAGAAGGGGTCACAGTGTTTCCCTTGAGCTGAGGAGCTAAAATAAAAAAAATAAAAAGTCAGATACACTTGAAAGGTTCAGTTGGAGAAATGAAAAGGCCTCTTATGATTGGACAAGTCTCTCCCAGGCACCGCTCTCCGACCGGCGGTAGAGCTGTGGCTGACCCCCTGGGAACAGGCTGTCAGAGTCTGGGTGTGACAAAAGGAACTGGATGGTGGATTTCATGTGCTGGACAAAGTGTGGCGGTTCAGCCTCTGGAGACGTGGACAGGTACTACAATATGAAAGAAAAAAATAACTTTAAAGATACGTCTTTAAATCACTCATTCTCAAGACTTTGTCCCGATCACCTTCAGAGGCTCCTTACTTCCCAGATATTACATTACCTTTAAAATTGTGTCATCACTTTGTGACAACCAGAAGGCAATGTCCATGTCGGGGGTCCAGTGGCATGGTCCGATTTCAACAAGCCCACGACTTGAGTCGTAAATGCCGGCCATCTGCAAGGAACAAACAGCCGTTTTAAGAAAATTAAATCTAGCTTCGGTCCCTTTAAAATCAGACAATGGCTACAAATACAAGAACACCGGAATCATAAGACAACTACATTTACAACCGAAGTGGGTTTTTAACAATAACCTAAAAGCAAAGATGTGTCCATAAGTAATAAGCTTATAAGACTGTTAATAATCCTTGACTTATCAGAAGTTTTGTCACGTAACAACAATGCAACGTTTTTTGTTGGGATTTTATGTGACAGAACAAAACAACGTGCCGCATAATGGCATAGTGCAAGGACAATAATACAAGTTTTTATTTTTTTATATAATATATATATATATATATATATATATATATATATATATATATATATATATATATATATATATATATATATAAAAAAAAAAATCTGAAAAGGTGTTTTGTGCCTATGTATTCCACCACTCACACACACACACACACACCCTTGTTTAAAGTGCATAGTGAGGACTGTGCCTTGACTTCCATAGACTTCTATTCATCTTCAAGCATTTCCATGGCCTAACCTAATCTTTAGGGGTTTGTCTCTAAGCCTAAACCTAAACCTCTGCATGGGGGGGGGGGGGGGGGGAGTGGGGGGAAAATTGCCGTCTTTATTCTTGATTTGAGGTTGCATTTTCTTTTTTTTGCCCCGGGTACCTCTCCTCCGGTGAAGGTCCGTGCTGACCGCAGCTCCTCCGCAGGTCCTTTGTGAGGGAAGGAGGCAGGAAACACTTCCCCTGTTTTAACATTTACACCTATACGGAATCACACGACAGCGTATTACCAACACGTTCAAATCTGTTTCTTGCGTCTCTGAACCATACGCGCCACTCACCTATCCCATACACCGTCGGTCGATGGATTCCATTCACGACCGCGTCGTTCATCTCTACAACAGAACGAGTTTCATTAGAAAGAACCCTGACCTGGAAACTATGTAACAAACGACATAAAAACGGATACAAACCTGTGATGCAACATGTCTCCAGGTGAATCTCCTCCTCCAGTTTCTGGAACGCCGCTATAAAGTGAAAACGTGAGAAGTCTGAACTCTCGTCTCTGAGCAACGCGCTACAGAGAAGCTCATGGAGGAACATACCCAGTATGCTGAGGCTGAGCTTTTGAGATGTTTTTGCGTCGTCGTTAAACCCGCCAACGAGATGCAGCTCAAATCTAGAAGTGAGAAGTCAAAGACAGTCAAACCATATTGTGAACGGGAAAGTATGGACTCTACATTTGCTCCTGCACACCTTCCATCACAGACGTTACTCAGGGATGTGACGGCTTTCGTAATGAGCTGGATCTCAGACCAGGTGCTGGAGCCGTCGCAGTGAGCGAGGCAGACGGCTCCACTACCTCCAAAAGAAGAGAAAGAACTTAGCGGCTTGTGCGGACCCTTCACTTGAAGGCAGACACAGCGCGACTCCGGCGGAGGAGGCGTTACCAGTGTGTCGCAGCACGACCAAGTGGCAGGTGGTGGCATCATCCGATCCAATGACCGAAACACAGTCTGTGGAAGATTACACCAGAGCGGGAGAAACTATAAGGATCAAGTTCTAAAAAGCACACAAAACGAAAGCGCAGATCTTCAACTACAGAGAGGAAGGAGTAGGTGTGAAATCATTTCATCCATTGGTGAAGAAAATATAGTCAATAGCCCTTAAACCTCTTCACACTTTGACCACTTCCCAACTTAATGGGGGGGGGGGGGGGGGTATAATGAATAGCAATTAAAAGTTGTACAGCTAAAAATTTAAAAAAAAAAGTGTGCTGAAATTTTCTATGCAATTCAATTCTGCTGGCTCGCACTTGAGCAACCTGAAGTTCTCCTGGATTGGTGTCGAAACGTTTTCATACAAACTGAGCGAAAGTCCAGTTGCCTTCGATTTAAGCTTGTTTGCTACTTCCAATTACAGAAGATTATTTTTTGGGAAAATCAGGACTTTCTTTTGCCAATGCACCTCTTGGGTTTTCATGAGTCTTTTCCGATCCCAAAAACAGGAAATTGTTTTAGTTATAGCATGCAATGTTGAATATATGTTTAGAAAAAATATTTTGTCAAACTACTCTAAAGATAAACATCTGGATCATCTGAAAGATGATTCATTTACTTATTTTGTTTTTTTTTTTTTTTCCTAAGTTAGTCGGAAGTTACACAAGTGAAGTCAAACCTGTTTACAGCTGATGAGATTTAAATGTTTGAGCCAAAAGACAGATAGCAGTCACTTTATAGTACAATGTAGATTACAGAGCAATTGCATAAATGTATCAGACAAACAGTCTCTGAGAAGTTAAAAAGTTTGCAAATAGACATTAGCAAAATTTTAATTGTTACTTATTTGCACACTTTTTTAACTTCTCTGGGAATGTTTGTCTGATACATTTATGCAGTTGCACAGTAAAAATGTGAAAAAAAGGTTAAGGGATAGGAGCACCGTATGGTTTATTATTTGGATGATACAGGAACATGGTTTGGATTTCGCTCAGCTGGGATGTTTGTGATTTGATGCGACCATTTTCACAGAGGTCCTCTACTCAGCAATACACAGAGGAAAAGTGGATTCTGCTTCTTGTCGCTGTACTCACTGTCTGCTGGCGTCGTTGCTGCAAACTCTCTCTGCTGAACGTACAGAAGGCACTTTGGATCTACTTCAACGAGTGGCTTGGAGCGAAACGCTTTCGCATTTTCCTGTCAAACAAGATTAAACAGTTTTTTTCCCCCCAAAAAGTAAGCATCCTGAACTTAACTTATTCTAGTCACACCATGCATTTTTTTTATTTTTTTTTATTTGGATGACTCAGAAATAGATTTGTCAAAGAGAAATAGTCTTTCTTGCAATTCTATTTGATTGCTATACGTTTTCATTGTAATTTTGTTTTGGTAATTCCATATTACATCCAAAAATTACTTTTCTTGAACAATTTTAGAAAAATAACAAATAGGTATGGCTTTCCTACATATTTTTTCATGGTTAAAACGTCATGTTTTTCTCTGCTTTGATTCTGTACGTTTTTGATTTCTTTTTACCCATTTTTTAAAAGTACACGAACAGTAGTTGAGTAGCTATATACTTAATATTTTTCTGCAGCAGCTTAGCTTCAAATACAGAATCTGTTAAACCGATCTAATATAAGATTGGTGGAGATATATGATAGACGGACAGATGGCTGGATAGATTGAGCTGGAGGGTTTTTTTTCTGTCAAAATTATTTTTTCTGGGTGGAGTGTGGCATGGCGGTTAAGCAAGAGCCCCATATATGGAGGTTATTTATTTGAGGCAGCCATCCAGGATCTGGTATCCGACCTCAGAGCCTTTGCTTTGCTCATGCTACCCCTGCACTTTTCTCTCTGTGCATTTCCTGTCTGAAACACTATGAATAAAGTCCACTAGTGCCACAAAAAAGGAAAGTTTTTGCATTCTCAGTCACCTCAACCATTTCCAGTATGGGTGATTGCTGCAAAGGCATGTGTGTTTAACAGCCCTAAACTCTTGCAAGAGAAGGGATTGCTGGAAAATCCGTGACTTGCAGCTATTGGCTTTAATTCCTTAAACGGATACCTCTTTATATATATATATATATATATATATATATATATATATATATATATATATATATATATATATAATTGGTGCGATAAACAGAACTTGACTGAACTACATGGAATGCATTTACAAGGTATTTTAGGTTATGGAATTATTTAATGAATGGATAGATAACAGGATGGATAAACAGGTGCAACAGTTAAACAATATTTAAATATTTGTTCAGATCATTTGTAATTAGAAACCTTTTTCTGCATTTTCCCTTCTTTACCATATTTATCCAGACCTAGAGAATACATAAAATCGCTTGAAAACTGATAATAAAACCAGCCAAGCATCTCAATATCTCAAAGAGGCGTTTTGTATATGATCACTTATTTTTAATGGTGCCATGCAAACATTGTCTGTTAGTGTCAAAACAGTTTCATTATAGAGGCGGCAGTAATGTAAGTGTGACCATCAACACCTTGAGTCATGAGCAGGTGGGGAAGAAACAAACCTGTAAATGTGGGTATCTGCCGAACACTTCCGCTGTGGTTCTGAAGCGATCAGTTGCTCTGTCCTGAATAAACAAAGGCATGTCCTTCAACCCGATCTGTCCCAAACCAGCTCAGCAGTGTGCTACAAAAACTTCAAAACGACAGAGTTCATTATAGAATAGAACTTCCTGGAATGCTCTTCTTCTTTTTAATGTGCCGTATCGGGTGTTAATTATTAGCCGTGGCATTATCGCCACCTACTGGCTGCTTATAATATTGTTATGTTTGTTTTTTCCTTTAGATGTGTACAATTTAATTATGTTTAATGAAAGAAATTTTCAGACAAAGTTAGGATGATTTTATTCATGTCGTATATTGCTCACATGCTGCTTTTGAGCCACAGAAGAGGGCCGGATACCGAGATTTACTTTGAAGCGCCGACGTTTTCACGGAGCGCGATTCTCCATTGTTACTTGGTGGAATTGCGTACGTCCGGGCGTTTGTTTTGAAGCGGCGCTACGCAGTTTTACCAGCTGCCAAGGCCGAAGCCGTCGGTTGTCTTTTCGCTGGGAGGAAACGAGCAAGGCGACTGTCAGCTAGCTACGTGACCTCCGTATGCGTTGCTTAACAATTGCCATGTTAATCGTCTTCATCTTCTTGCGGTAGCAAACAGTAAACACGTCATTGGTTTTGCACTCCCTCGGTTTTTTTTGCGCTTCTTTTTCCGTTTGTGTCGTCGAGCCGAACGCGGCTAACCCGTCGTCCTACTAGCTAGCTTGTTATCTACAAAAGGGGCCAACACAGCTTGGTCGAAAATGAGAGGGGGATCCTCGTACGGAGACAGGGACAGGGACAGAGATCGTGGACGAGACAGGTACGTAGTTTAGATTTCGCCAAAAAAATAAAGCTAAACAAAAAACGTGTTGACAAATGTGTGACTGGAGTAAAGCAACACACAAAACAAAAGCGAACGCCTCCAGTTAATGTTTACGTCCCCAGCAAAATGGCCGCTCTGTGGATAAACAAAGCTGGATTCGGTGAAGCTAAAAGCTACTATTAACACCAAGGGGCGTAAATGATCCCAAGAAAGCGCTTGTTGAGCACAAGCAAGTAATCAAATTTGTCCCGACGGTGTTTTTATTTTTTATTTTGTTATTGCACGTCTGGTTTGTAAACCAATTGCCTTAGACGCCAGCTTGCATGGGAATACTCGTGTTTTGATTTAGGTAATCGTAATTTTTGAAGAAATTGCAAGTAGCCTGTGCTTTGTGCGTGATATATGTTTTTATTATTATTTTTTTTTTGGCGTCTGCAGCCGCTTATCTACTTCTACTCCTTCACTATCTGAAATTTTACAGCCACCCCTCCATGGGGCCCGCTGAGGACAAATGCTGTCAAGACACTTGAGACGCGTCAGACGGGCCCAGTTTACATTCAATAAACCTGCAATTCAGTTGAATTGATTGTTGTGGTTTCACTCATTAACAGTCTGGACTTTATACAATTAAATTAAATACAGTTTTATTTACATAGCCCATTTGTTGTGACTTTTTTTGGTCAAAAAGTTAATTGTCTATATTAAAGTACAGTCAAATGTGTCCGTTATATTGTACCTTTATGTTTAATTTTGAATCATTCTGGTCACACACGCACGTACAAATACTATTATTTGTACTTGATTTTGAAATGTGTTGAATGCCATTTAGGGCTGCTTTTGGAAAGAGGGATGTTTCGTAAAATGAACATAATTATCCTCTCTGGTCCTGCGGGGATTACGCAACACCAGCGAGTGTTTTGTCAGGGGCTTCCTCAGGTCATCTGCAACACAGACCACCGCAGGAGATCCGTTCTGCCTGCAGCGATAACCGTCCATAACCGCTGTTTAAATTAAGACGTGTGGATTGAGGGTTGCTCGGTTATCTAATTCCTCTTGTTGGATCGTTGGGAGTTGGAATTTAATTTCAGTTCTTAGGAATGTAATGCAGGCTGTTTGGGGGCCCAGGTGGTGTACCCAGGCCCCAAAACATTAGTAAGGCTGAATTTATTCTATCGATTTAATTTTGAATTTGCTTTTTATGAAGATTTAATATTTGGAAAATCAATTTTTTTTATTTATTTATTTTTTTTTTTTTTTTGCTAATGCTCCCCTTGGGCTTCCATGTAACTTTGCAAAGCTTTGCATCAGCTCTTAAAGAGGAAATTGTTTTGGTAAAAAACGATGCAATGTTGAATATGTGTTTAAGAAAATATATTGTGGAAATACTCTAAAGAGGGAACATTTTACTGTCAGATGAGGCACCTTAATTTATTCATTAATTAAAGTTTGAAGTTAAGTAAAGAATTTTTTTTAGTATACTCAAACTAGCTGATTGTGTTAATAACCTAGAAGCAAACTTTTCTTTTTTTTTTTTCATTGTTTACAATCTACCATCTTGTATGGTAAGCATGTTTCCCAGCTTGTATTTAACTGTGCTCTGAATTTAGGTCAACTCTCAGGCAACATAATTGGAAAAAAAGTAGGTTTAAAAAATGTGTTTTTACAAACAGTAGAGCTATTTTGTTTTATGCTCTCCACTGAAAAGACACAAATTGCAAACACGTTTTATATTCTGTTTTTGTTAAATAACTAGGCCTGAGGGGGAAACAAAGATGACTGTAACCTATTTATTTATTTTTTCTGATGAAAAATCTTTACTTGTGCCCCGATAAACCCTTTCAAGGGTCAGATTTTGATTCTTTGATGTTCAGTAGAACAAAGCATTCACTCAAAACTCACTTTTGAGACGCTGGTTAAAAACACTTATGATTTTAAGTCCTAGTTCTGGAGGGTTATGTGCTTTACTTATAGATTTAAAGCGATGGGTAATGGGCTTGAGCAAATAAAGGACCTCTATAAAGTTAATCTGTGGAATAATTAGCTTACATCTCAGTTTCCCCTTACGTCTTGATGCATTTGTCTATAAGGCCACGGTTTGGAGGGGGCATGGGTGGCCGCGGCGGACCCCCGCCTATGAAGTTTGGAAATCCTGGGGAGCGTCTGCGCAAAAAGAGGTGGAACCTCGATGAGCTGCCAAAATTCGAAAAGAACTTCTACACCGAGCATGTTGAAGTCCAGCACATGGGTCAGGTACGTTTCTTCATTTATTTTTTTCTTGCTCGCATCATCATTAAACCCCAAAACATCTATAATAAGCTGATTGTAATTTGTGTGTGTGTGTTTTTGTGTGTCTCTTCGTTGTTTCCGTATCCAGTTTGAGGTGGAGGAGTTTCGCAGGAAGAAGGAGATCACCATCAGAGGCTCTGGCTGTCCCAAACCCGTCACCGCTTTCCACCACGCTCAGTTTCCTCGTGAGTTGGTTGCGTTTTGCTCAGGCTTTCGTTCGAATGTAAAAAAAACAACAAAATCTCATTTTAGTTAGACGCCGCGCACAAACCAGCAGCATCTTTTTGTGAGACGGAGATTTCAGCCGTCGAGTTAAATCGTCTCCTGCCTCCGCCCTGCAGAGTACGTGATAGATGTCCTGGTGCAGCAGAACTTCAAGGAGCCCACGGCCATCCAAGCTCAAGGTTTCCCCGTGGCCTTGAGCGGCAAAGACATGGTGGGAATCGCACAGACCGGGTCTGGAAAAACTCTGGCGGTGAGGAGTTCTCTCCACCATCCTGTCAATAGCATATTTAAATCTAGATTTTTTTTTTTTTTTTTTTTTTGAAATTGGTCTCCAGTCACTGGAAATCTGACTGGAATATCAAAAAAATTTGTAAAAGAGACAACTTAAAGTAAAGCGTGGTGTATCATAAGTATAACTATGATACACCATAACTATATTTGAGGGAGTGGTGGCCTAGTGGTTAGAGCACAGAGCTTCAGTCCCAGAGGTTCTGAGTTCAACTCCCACAAGCTGCCATTCTGGGTCCCTGAGCAAGACCCTTAACCCCCAGTTGCTCCCCAGGCGCCGCACTGTGGCAGCCCACTGCTCCCCAAGGGGATGTGTTAAGATGCAGAAGTGAATTTCTCCATTGTGAGATCAATAAAGTTCAATTATTATTATTATTATTATTATTTTAGGTTTGGAATCAAGAGATTTTGGAAACAGAGTTTTTAACCACTTATTGCTTCTATTTGTCCTTGCAGTATCTCCTTCCAGCTATTGTACATATTAACCACCAGCCCTATCTGGAGAGAGGGGATGGTCCTATAGTGAGTGGAAATTTACATAACCTTAAAATAAAGAGTCAAATTTAAAGGTTTCATACACAGAGTTCCTGTATCTTATTCCTTCCTCCCTCTGTTTTCAGTGTCTGGTCCTTGCACCGACCAGAGAGCTGGCCCAGCAGGTTCAGCAGGTCGCCTACGACTACGGCAAGTCGTCCCGGATCAAAAGCACCTGCGTTTACGGCGGCGCGCCTAAAGGGCCGCAGATCCGGGACCTCGAGAGGGGTAGGTGTGGTACGGTTGGTTGCTGCCGTGGGTAAAGTTTGATCGTTTTTGACGTGCGGGCTGATCGCGTCTGACTGTAGGGGTGGAGATCTGCATCGCCACGCCCGGTCGCCTCATTGACTTCCTGGAGGCGGGGAAGACCAACCTGCGCCGCTGCACCTACTTAGTCCTGGACGAGGCCGACCGCATGCTGGACATGGGCTTTGAGCCGCAGATTCGCAAGATTGTTGAACAAATCAGAGTAAGGCCGCCGTCTTTGCTGTTTTTTTTAGATGACCGTCGATAAGTGAGCGCGTCGAGGTGCTTTTTAAACATTCATGTCAACCTGCCGCCTCTTTCAGCCGGACAGACAGACCCTGATGTGGAGCGCCACGTGGCCAAAAGAGGTTCGGCAGCTCGCCGAGGACTTCTTGCGGGAGTACATCCAGATTAACATCGGCGCTCTGGAGCTCAGCGCCAACCACAACATTCTTCAGATAGTCGACGTCTGCATGGAGAATGAAAAGGACAACAAGTAAGACGGAGCGGGATTAAATGCGCCTGCTTTTGTCCGTTGCCGCGATCTAAAAGCTTCTCTGCGTTCAGACTCATTCAGCTGATGGAGGAGATAATGGCCGAGAAGGAGAACAAAACCATCATCTTCGTGGAGACCAAAAAACGATGCGACGACTTAACTCGGAGGATGCGGCGCGACGGGTGAGGAGGAATTATTTGACTCCTTGCAATCGGCCACAGTCACAGGGTAGAAAGCTTTCAGCGCGTGCATTTAAACTCCACCAATGTGGCTTTGTTATGCAGGTGGCCGGCCATGTGTATCCATGGAGACAAGAGCCAGCCAGAGAGAGACTGGGTGCTCACTGGTAAGAAGACGTCCCCAGCAGCGTTGTCCCTTCAGGTTTTAGACATCTGAGTGAGTCGGTGTCTCGACAGGTCAGATTTCCAATCAGAGAGTATTAAGATCAACTTAACCCACACAGTCTTCAAAATAGATGAATTTAAATATCTTTCAGCGTTGAATGCGTGAGAAAATGGACAAATATCTGTAGCTCCTGTAGGGCTGGGTGACTATGGACCAAAAACAGTATCTCAATATGTTTAGGCTGAATGGCCTAAAAGTTTTTCTTTTCATAAAGTAATCAGAAAAGGGCATCTCTAAATCAAAGCTTTATCCCAAATGTCTCACAGACACATTTTTTTAACAAACAGCTGTAGATAAATGTGAGAAACAGCTAAAAAAAAATACCTTACTGGAATACATAAAAGTATAATTGTAATTCAACACAGACCATCTGGATATAAACACTAGAGTCTCATCTTATATCTCTTTTTTTTTTTTTTTTTTCAATATTTTTAAGACCTTGATAAATTGCCAAGCCTTCTTTTCCGTATCCCAATTCTCTAAAAGTTATCTCCATCTGTCCGTCAGTAATAGCATGTTTTAATTTGCTCGTTATCCATCTGTCACCATCAATCAATCCATCGTTTAAAACATTTATAGTGATCTTTCTATTTTTACACTTTTTAAATGTCCTTAAGGGAAACTATAAAAGTATTTCATTCTGACATGTTGAATTAGGAGCCCTATTTTAAGTATATTACCTTTTACTGGTTAGAGGAGGAAAAACCATAGATCCAGAGTGCACTTACTGCAATATACTTAAAAAAACACACATCCTAAAGTAATAATTAATTTATCACTTAGAGAAAAACAAAAAGTCACATTCATTCACAGCTAAAATAATTAACTCTTAAACCATATTTGAACCATTTTTTTAAATCCATTCCCTGGAGACGTTTATTTGAAGCTTCGGCTACTTTTGTTCATCAACTATTTAGCAGCTTTCTTCTCTTAGCTGACGTCTTTTCCTTCGGTTTGACTCCACAGAGTTCAGGAGCGGCAAGGCCCCCATCCTGATAGCGACGGACGTGGCGTCTCGGGGTCTGGGTATGTCCATGATCACATTGTCTACATCATAAGATTTCTGGTCTGAGCGTCTTTTTTTTTTTTTTTTTTTTTTTTTTCATCTAATTTGTTCCTCCAATAATAATAATAATAATAATAATAATATTAATGTATGACAACCATAATCACTGTTAATGCACTGAGTTAAATTAAGCAGGTGGTAAGTATGATTAGGTCGGTAAAACGACTCCTGTAGCTTATTAATGAGTCATTTTTGACAAAATAAGAGAAGTCGTGTTTGCTTTTGAATTAGTTTGTTAGGTTTAACGTTGGTAAAATTGGATTTTTCTTGATTTTTTTATATAAAAAAAAACGTGAAACAACTTGAAAGTCCAGGTGTCAGGCAGATGTGTGAAAAATGCACAGAAGATAAAACCAGATTGGGTCTAAATATGACCTCCTGAGCGGGTCAGCGCACATCCAGGGTTCTGCTCAGGCTTCAAGCCTTTTCCGACCCAGCCGGTTCATAGTCTGTTTCTTGTTACCGCAGTGAAAAAGCTTCCTTCATGCGGGGCTCTTTGGCACGCTGCCTGAAAAGGAGGGGTGCGTGGGCCACGACGCCCTGCGCACCTTTCCTCACGTCTCCTAGTGTGGCGTCAGGAAAAAATGCTTTGATGCTGCTCATGTCTCAGTTGTTTTTTTTATTTTATTTTTTTAGAGATCTCTGAACGCTCACTTTCAGGACAGCAGTAGTAGGTTTTAAAGTAGGGCTGAACGATTTTGGAAAATAATCTAATTGCGATTTTTTTTTTCTTAATATTGCGATTTAATGCGATTTTTTTTTTTTAAATTTTTTTTTCAGTTTAATTTATCGTGTCTTTTTAAACATATACAAACAGCAAATAATTTTGTTTCCTCGCTGTGCAGACTAGGTGCTAAAAGACCCACAGCATCTAAACTCAGAAATTATTGTGTTCTGCCTACAATATATTTCAACCAAAATTGCAATTTTGACTTTTCTCTGCATTAACCACAAGCAACAAAAATGGCGTCTAAATAAAGACGTTTGTAAACAAGGGCTATTCAAAACAAGAACTTTTAATGTTTCTATTAATCAGAATATTATTCAAGAGAACAGCTTTTAGTTGATTTGGACATCAATCCTTGTTGAACACAAAGTCCAACCAACAAACAAGTCTATGTATTAAACTGATTGACCTGTACTTGATGCTATGTATGATTATATAAACTCTAAAACAAGTAATAAAATTAGATTATCTCATTGCTGCAACTGTCTTCCCTTCCATGTGGAGCAAACCCACTTTAAACATTTTACCAACACCTAATAGACGCGTCTAATTCCCTGATTGTTACATAGCCAAAAATTGCAGACTCTGCGATTTGGAAATTGCGTTTTTTTTAAATTGCGGTTATATTGAAAATGCGATTAATTGTTCAGCCCTATTTTAAAGGAAGAAAGGAGGGGGAAAAAACGCAGTTTGACATCTTGATCTTTCTGTAGGGTGTTCTGAGAAGGGGGGAAAAGTAGAGTTTTGTATCTTTTGCCAAATTTCGATGACTTTATCCTTGTTTTCTTCTCCCCTCTTCTCCTCTCAGGGTTTGGCAGCACACGGCAGCTGTAACAGTCTGCGCTGCTGTCTCTGCCCCCCTCAGTCACAGTATAAAAGGCACGCTTTGTGAGCTTTAGCGGGATTAAAGCCCCTATTACTCTCCTGAGCTAAAAAAAAAAAAAGAGAAAAGAGAGACCCCGCCCCGTCCCATTAATGTCAGTTTGCAAATCCAACGAGCCTTCCTTGGGAGCATCCTGAGGTTCCTGTATGTCTGCCCGTCGGTCCCAAAAAAAAAGCAGACAGACAGGGGAGAGAGAATTAGACGGGCTCGTCTGGATCCAGTCCTGGCCAGGGTCTGAGGAGGGTTCCCCGCAACGCGACGAGAGAGCAACAGAACCAGCCATTGGGTGTGTGTGTGTGTGTGTGTGTGTGTGTGTGTGTGTGTGTGTGTGTGTGTGTGTGTGTGTGTGTGTGCGCGGTGGGGTGTGTCCTTTGGGTTTAACGGTTCTGCTCCCGTCTGACGTTGCTGGAGTGAGCAGAAGGTGAGGGAGGAACCCAGTCTCCCTCTCCCTCAGCCCTTCCCTGTGAACCAGGACTGATCAGGGGGAACTGTGACAACCTTTGTAAAAACAACTTGCAGGGGGTAAGTACCGCAACACCCCTTTACCTTAACTCCTTCACGGCTCACCCTACAGTCAGCTTCTGCCTTTGTGATCATATATATATATATATAAAAAAAACAAACAGCAACCCAGAATCATAATGCAGTAATCATAGCACACTATTATATCTGTGTAATAGACGATTAAAATGGCTTCCCTCTCGTGATGGAGGGGAGATGGGAGACTTATTGATCAGCAGTGCTGTCAGAGCCCCACGTCTTCTGTAATGAGAAACAGACTTTTTTTTTTTTTTTTTTTTTTTTTTACCTTCCACCCTGTTTGGCCGGTTAACAAAGAGTCCTCTGCAAACCACAGAGGCCTAAAAACGGGTTCTATCACATGCCGGTGCTCCCTATCAAATCAAGTGAGTACACAGCATTGAAAGGCATGTTGAATAGTAAAGCTGTTTTCACTGAAAATGAGTCTTGGGATGTGCGGATTGTTGCACGGTGTCTGATAAAGCAGGTGAGTGCCTCCCATTTGTTTTCAAAGTGAAATAGGTCATTGCATTCATACATGACTGCAGCCCTTCACATGCATAAAGCTCCCAGCTTACCTTAAATCAGACCCCCCCCTGCCCCGCCCCCCCTGTTCTCTCAAAGCCTTTTTCCCCCTTCTTGAATTGTTCAAAATGCTAAAAGTCTTTCGCTGTCTATCCCAAAGACGTGGAAGACGTGAAGTTCGTCATCAACTATGACTATCCCAGCTCCTCTGAGGATTATGTCCACCGTATCGGCCGCACGGCCCGCAGCACCAATAAGGGCACAGCCTACACCTTCTTCACCCCGGGGAACCTGCGGCAGGCCAGAGACCTGGTGCGGGTCCTGGAGGAGGCCCGGCAGGCCATAAACCCCAAGCTGCTTCAGCTCGTGGACTCCAGCCGCGGAGGCGGAGGAGGTAGGAGGAGCCATGTTGTTGACAAATGTGCATTGATTTGACTTCTGTGTTAATTTGCTCTGACATGATGGCATAAGAGTTTTGGGGTGTGAGTTATGCGTTTAAACAGTCGTCAGCAATTTCTAAAAACAAGAACTAGCTGCAAAGGCTTGATTCTGCTTTATCCATTTCAAGACCAGTTTTCATGTATATTTGAGATCACTTCACTGCAAAAACAGTTCTAAAAATAAGTAATATTTTCTTAAAATGAGTGTATCTGTCCTTGATTTGAACAGGTAAATAAGATGATCTGCCAATGGAATAAGATTTTTGCACTTAAAATAGGAACAAATTATCTCCATCTTATTTAAAGTGCGAGATATCTAATTATCTTATTTTAGGGGTCAAAATACTCATTCCATCGGCAGATGATAATATTTACCTGCTCAAATCAAGGACAAAAACAAAAATTTTAAGAACATTTTACTCATTTTTAGATCCGTTTTTGCAGTGTTCTCCCGTTTAAACTCCCAACTGTGTCGGCGTCTCAACCATCTAATCCATTTAATATAAAGTTAAAGAATTTGGAGCTAGCACTCCTAGTTACTATTACACCCACCACTGGAGGCTAAAGCCTGGTTTATGCTTGACGCATCCACGAGGTCTGCGTGTCCGTATTACAAAAAACATAAAGTTTATGCTCCGTGCCACTAGGAATACTACTAATAGTCCCGTGAGCGGAAATACACGGCGGACGAGCAAGCGCTCCTGGCAGAGGTTCCGAAATATAGACATGTTTCTGATTTGGCCCATAAAGATCACGGTGATCAACTAACAAATCGCTCTTGGAAGAAAAGAAGTAGCTTTAAAATGTTGGGAACAACTGTGTCTTCTATTCCTATGTGTATTTGGGTGTGATACGCTTGGCATAAGAGCACAACGCCGCCCTCTAGAGCCTTGGAGAATAATGCTACTTCAGAGGAAAAGCCGCACGGAGCGTAAATGCTGCAGAAGTTGTGTCCGCACATCTCATTCAAGCATAAACCTGCCTTAAGGGACCCCCAGCCATGATGCTGCCTCCACCGTACCTAAAAGTCGGCGCAGTGGATTTTAAAGCCTGACATTGACTCCTCCAAACATTTATCTCATAGTCGTGGCCAAAAAAACGCTCGATCTTTGTTTCGCCTACCGATGACAACCTTTCCAGAAGACGTTTGGCTTGTATATGTTGAGCAGCTTTACATTTCAGTCGTGAAAGGTGCCAGGTCTGGAGCAGCGGCTTCTTTCTGGGTCGTATCCTCTTAGTCCACCTTAGCATTAACCTATAGACAGTGCCACTGGTGTAGAGGTTTATTATAATGGGCTTCTAGGTTATTCTCACTGGGTTGTTTTCTTTCAAGTTTGCTGAAGTTTCAACCATCAGTCCGATGGTTGAAACTTCAGCAAAGAACAAGGATCCAAAAACGCTTCAGAAGCTGGTTTTGGAGGAAATAAAGCAGGCAAACATCAAGCTTCTAGAATGTCTTTAAAATGTATAGATTGGTCCTAAAGCCTGGTTTTTGACAGGTAATTGATTTTAAATAGGCTATGTCGTCTCTGATGGGATGATTGGTGAAATATCCGGCCTGAATTAAGTCAGGATTTTGATGATGATGGTATCTCAACAGCTTGCTAAAGGACTTCTCTACATATTATCATCAGGGTTGTATGCGGATATTAGAGCCTGTATGTGTCATTTTGATTCTGTTTGAGTTTAAAGAAAAAAAAATTACTGCAAATTTAAACTTAGGAACCAAATTATTCTTTTTTTTTTTTTTTTTTTACAGTCCTTGAATTGTAATTCAATCTGTAAAAGAGCAGTTCAAACGCATCAATAAGATCCCCAAAATAACCACGTTCATGTAATTGAGTGGATGCAAATTTTTGGCCAAAGATCAACAGCTCGTTTTAAACGTTTTTATTTTTATATGCAGGTGGCAGAATGCGATACCGTGGCGGCAGCTCCAACAACCCTAACCTGATGTATCAGGATGAGTGCGATCGCCGCATGCGCTCCGGCGGAGGAGGCGGCGGCGGCAGCAAAGACAGCCGCGGGGGCTTCAACCGCGACGGACGCAACAACCGCGAAGAGGAGCGCTCTTCGTCGTCCTCCTACAGAGACAGGAACCGGGACAACAGGAACAACAACAACTACAACTCGGGCTCCGATCAGTACCAGAACTACAACAACAACAACGGGGGGTACAACTCTCGCGGCGCCGGAGGCCAGTCGGCCGGCGGCGCCCAGGATCAAGCCAACCAGCAGCAGAGTCAGTTCGGCCAGGGTCCTCCTCCCCCCCCGCAGCCGACGGGGGCCCCGCAGCCGCTGATGGCGCAGCAGTTCCCCCCGCCGCCGCAGCCCCCACTCATGGGCTTCATGGCGCAGCCGCCCTACCCTCCCTTCCCCAATGCGCCCCCGCCTCCCCCAGGCCAGCAACTCCCCCGAAAGTAGTCACAATAAACATTTACTGAGTTAATTTGTTCAACTGCGTGTTAGTAGCCGTCTTTACTGTCGTGGTCTCCGGCACCCAGGAGTGTAAACAGTGTTTTATCCAAGGAGGTGAGGCCCTGTGCCGTATTTTTCGGGCCTTAAGGCGCACCATCGATTTTTGAGAAGATTTAAGGGATTTTTTTAAGTGCGCCTTATAGTCCGAAAAATACGGTATGTTTTTACATGTGAAAATTTAAGCATCGAATGAGCAATTAAAACACCTGAATAATAAAACTACCCAACCGCGTGTTGAATTGGAGGAAAAAAGGGCGTTTTACTCTTGTTTCTTTTGTTTCACCCGCTCCAGAGTCCATCCAAGAAATCTGAGCCGAGACGTTCTTGGAAAAGAAAATGATGTTCAGAGGATCACATTCCAATCACTTCCTTGATCTTTGTGCTTATTCAACCAGCTTTTTGTTAATAACTTTTAATTTTGGCTTCGCCCGTTTTAATAATGGCCCTTAGATTACTTTTCTCTTACCTTTTATAATCTACTGTGTTAGATTTAGACACATCCAGTCGTGCATGCCTCCACATTCTTTGTGTACCGAGTCAGAAAGTAGTGTTTTATTGAGCTTTGTTAACTAAAAAATATATTTGCTTGTTTTCTCAGCTATGCTCTTTTTACAGTGTTTTCCTAAATAAATAAATGAAATAAAATGTCTTGTTTTGCTAATTATTCTGAAGTCACACCAGGTAACTTAACAGTTGTGTCCAAAATAATACCGGTCCCACATCACTAGCTAGATAAATCGCCGTTTTTAAGAATTTCAACTTCTGCACGGCAAGTAAGTTTCCAGGAGGTTCAGTAAAGGTTATAGAAAACCAACAGGGCGTGACATGTTTGCTGCTGCTCCTGTGAAACTGATTCATTTACTGAAAGGGACATGTTAAAAAAACAGTGCCTACTTCAGTGAGTGAGGTGATTAAGAAATCAATAACAGAGGGGAAAACCTTTAAAGAAGTACAGAAAATGATGAAAATGACATCAAACGCTTTAAAATAGCAGCCAAAACCAGAAAGGCGAGGTAGAAAACGACTGTACAAATGGGTCGTAGAATAACTAAAACGGCAAAGGCTCGGCCAGTGATCAGCTCCAGGAGGATCAGAGGAGATCTAAGATTGGCTGTGAGTGCTGTAACAATCAGATGTCGTCTATGTGAAGCCAATCTCCTATTGTTTAAAAAATAAAAACTACATGTGCTGAAGCGGTTACAATTTGCCAAAGAACACATTGATATTTTCTGCACTGATGAGAGTAAGATTGTTCTTTTTGGGTTTAAGGGTCACTGACAGTTTGTCAGACATCCTGCAAACACTGAATTGGAACCACAGCACACCGTGGAGACGGTGAAGCACGGTGGTGTAAGCATCCTGATATGGGGATGTTTTTCTTATACCATGGTGCTGGTCCTGTTAATGGCATACCAGGGATCGTGGATCAGTTTGAGAGCATCAGAATACTGGAAGACGTCATGTTTTGCGGTAAGCTGAAGAGGAGACGCCCTTGAAACGGACGTTTCAACAAGACGGTGACCCCAAACGCACCAGCAAGCGAGCAAAAAATCATGCTTCCAGGCAGAATTCAAGTAATGGAGTGCATGGCCGGCACAATCCTGGATATTAATCCCAGAGAAAACGCGTGGGCATTAAAAAAAATGAGGCTCATGAGGCAAAACCAAGAAATGCGAAGGAATTGTGAAACGTATTACAATTGTCCTGGGCTGCAGTACCTGTTGACCGGTGCCAGGACCTGGTCCACTCCATGTACCACAGATGTGAAGCAGTTCTCAGAAACCATGGCTATGCAACTAAATATTAGTTTATGATCCTCAGGAAAGTTGCATTTAAGTTTCTTGCACAAGTCACTACCACTTTACTTGGATCTGTAGTTATACACATGTATATATATACATGTATATATATATATATATATATATATACTTATATATATATATATATATAGACTTATATATGTATATATTACCTTGTATGGAATGTTGTAAATATATATAAAAATGTGTGTATATCTGGAGCATGTAACAAAAGTAATTTCCCTCTGGGATTATTAAAGTATGTCTGATTCTGAATCTTCCAGCATTTCTTAGTTTATACAGTACATTTTGTCCACGCTGCTATTCTGTTGAACATTGTATTTCTTTCTAATACTTTTTCCAATTTTCCTGCTTTGAAATAGAATGTGTGCAGTGTTCCCAAAGCCTTTGTGTTAATCAAAATACAATTAATTTGAAGAATTTTGAGGCTTACTCAAAATTCTTCTATTATGAACGTAACTGTATATGATCTGTTTCACACACATTTATAGGACATTGTTGCTTGGAATTAACAAAACGGTATTTTGATTGCAGAAGCAGTGTTTGTTCATTGACCTCGAAAAGTTTGAGTCAAGATCAGACTGAGAATCCTAGACAAAGCCCAACGCAGCAGCCAAAAGCTGGATGAAATGTCACATCCAGCTTGTCCGGTTTGCCGCTTCATACTCTCCCCCTTGCATCAGAAAACCCATCAACATTACAGAAAATAGTTTTAACATCCTTTGTAAAAGTACCAGCTGTTTCATCCCCCGCCCTCAATGAAGGCACTTAGTGTCAGACACTAAAAAACCTGCACAACCCTGAAAAACACTTTGTCCAGCAGCAGTAAATGCATTAAGGGTTTTGGCAGTAGATCCAGTGAGGGCAATGTTTGTAAAGATGTGTAAATAATTGTGTTTTATCCAATTTTTTATTTATTTCCCACTGAATTTGGACTCAACATCGTTATTCCAGATGAGTTACAGTGGCGATATAGGTGTTATTTTCTCTTCATACGGCCCCAGGTTTTGCATCAGGTTTGTCAGCAAAACTCAACATTTTTAGTTAAACTTTTATTTCAGAGTTCAAGATGCTGTGAAGTCTTCAAATTATCGTCTCAGCAGAGTTCAGCTCTAATCTGAAACTGGATCCTATCGCCTGATGGATGTTACGGCCACTCAGTGATGATGGCTTTGCTTTACTGCCGTTTTCTGAATTTATGCCTTTTTTAAACCCCACTTTTAATCCTTGTCGCCTTATTGCCTAGAAGAACCGGGCGTTTCCTGAAAGTCGAGAATGAATCAGAAATTTCTAGAACCGATCAACTTAAAATGTATCAAGTTAATATATTATTAATAAATTGCTTTGATTACATTTATTTCAAAGGGACTTGTAGAGATAGCAACATGTGTAGGATTTTTATTTTCCATCTTAATTTAAAAAATAAATAAATTATATGTTAGATTTCTCAACATTTTTTCCCCTTCACAATTTAAGGCTTTTTAGCCTTAAAATAGGTTTTTCCCACATCTTTTCCAGATCTGAGCCTAATTACTTTCATCTGTTTTTATTGTCATCTTTCTGAACCCCAGAGAAGTTTATAGATTTCTGCTCCCAAACCACACAACATCTAAAAAAAAAAAAGGTAATTTAACACATGATGGATCTTATGCTTAAAAAAAAGAAGAAAAAAAATTCTGGTAAAGACAAACATGAAAAATTCCCCAAGAATACTTAATTTAGACACGTACAAAACAACAAACAAAACTCCATCTTAGGCACATGTGGCAGAATCAAACTCGGCGTGACGTGAACATATATTAGTCCTTCTTTGGGCTGATCAGTAGTAGAAAAACAAAAAGGTGACAACAGATGGAAGAACAAGAATGAGCTCATGTGCAAAATATGAACAAAATAAGTGCGTACACATTTAAATAAAGGAAAAAAGGAAAATAATCCTGAGTGAAAAGGTAAAAAAAAAAAGAAAAAGAAAAAGTGCAGAAATAAAGAGAAGGTACAGTTTTGCTTTTAAGGGGACGGAGGGAGACTCGACGACTTTCCATTACATGAGAAAAAAAAAAAAAACGAGGAGTAAATAACGTTAATGGCTCATTGATTTTCTGGATCAGTGTTAGTGACATTAGTTAGCTGCAGTGAAAAAGCTCGAGATCACCCAGACACAACAAACCCAGCAGCTTTGGTTACAGCCTTCCACATTACTTCCTCCTACTCTGAAGACATTAAACCCAAAAAGTTTCATATGTGGGAGTCCACGCTCAGCTTTAACTCGCTGTTGCCTGAAAAAGTGTGCGAGAGACACACATCACTGCTTTCATTTTAGATTATTTTGGATTAGGGGGGAGGAAACCGATTCTAATTCTCGCAACAACAAAAAAAAAATATTTAACATAACAGAAACCAAGAATATTTTAATCTTATCTTTTGGTTTAACATGCAGCTGATTGTACCGGATGTCGTTTAGGAATGGATCACACTGATGTGTGTGTGTGTGTGTGTGGGGGGGGGGTACATATATCTATATGACTGACAAAATAATGAGAGAAATAATAGGTTGTATGTAAATGAAACAAATTCACATTTCTGAAAACCAACATCCAATCTAGAAACACTGACAGGATCAAATAAGGAGGAGAAGGCACGAGGTCAACTGGTTTCAGCCGCTGCTCTCAGGTCCGTCCGTTTTTGCAACAGCAGAGTCTGAAACCGCTTCGTCGTAACGAGGTCCTTTTCCCCCCTTCCGGAGGAAAACTTTGACCTAAACGTAAAGGACGCTGCAGATCTGATGACAGGAGGCCAAGTTCTCGCCCTCTCTAAAGGTTTCCCCACGCCTCCGGAGGGCGGGAACTCGTCCACGTCGCCGGACTCGTCGTGCGACTCGTCCCCCAAGTTGAAAGTTAGTTTGTAGCGCAGGCGGACCTTTTCCTGAAAGAAGAGCACAAACGACAGTCCACACCACGTTTTTTAGGGGCGAGTCCGATTCTGCTGCGCGCGGCTAAAAAAATGCACGGGCGGATGTTCTCTGAGGGTAAAGGTGGAGCACCTTGTGAGGGTTGGCCAACAGCAGAACCTGTGTGACAGCGGCTGGAGGGAGGATGGGGTTGAAGGCGGGCAGATCGGTGCAGGAGGGAGGCTGCAGCCTCACTCGCATCGCCTAGGAAACACAAACCCAGTGATAAATTTAAAGTTCAGGAATCTCACATTTATAAACATGACACACATGATGTCTATTTGTTCTTCTGAGTTTGTTAAAACTGAGCAGGCAGAGCTGCACATAGAGAGTTAATGGGGTATAATTAGCAGGGATTTCTGGCATTCTTTATGGTTTTGACAAAGTCGGATAATTTTTTTCTAATTTTTTAAAACACATAGGAGGAAAAGGTTTGCTTCAGATCCTTTTAATCCATCAGGAACTGAAAAAATTACAATATTATCCCCATTTCTCCTTTAAAAATATGTCCCTCTCCTTTGGTGTTTATTAAACAACAAAAAGTGCAATTAAACATTAAAAATGGAGGGACTTCCTAGTTTTAATGCATTTAAAAATAAACAACAACAAAAGCTAATTGAGCTTACAATTAGAGCCCATCACAGCAAAACTATCCCGATTTCGGGCCGATTATAATGTAGTCCTCCCTGTTTTTTTTTTCTTGGATTGGTGTCATGAGCAACAAGAGCCCAAAAAAGCCTGAACGTACTCTGGGAACAGCTGCCTGGAAGCGGATGTTGGTGACGGGAACAGGAGCAGAGGACAGCATGGAGATGATCACCACCAGCACGTCGGGCCTCGACGGCGGACAGTCGCGCGCAAACGTGAACAAAACCCGGAGGCTGTGCTTGTCGAATACGGTCACTGGTAACACGGTGCCTGAAATAACAACAAGAAACCATAAGCGTCGCTAACGTTTCAGCTAGCTGGGTCAACCGCAGGTCATACACTTGATTGGGTCAGAGCGTTTACATTCAGTGTCCATAAGACTGAATTTATGGCATTTTACAGCAAAAAAACCCCCAAAAAAACACCTTTATGGAAGGAAACTCTACTTAAAAGGCGTTGCATTCATGTTCCTTCATTTGCATCAACATAAAAGTCCCTCTAGGTTGGAGTTTTGGAGCTTACTGGGTTTGATGGACTCCAGAGGCACTGTGACGTCTGCTAATGAGACGCCGGCGTACGGGTCAGCAGCCGACGACGAGCTTTTGTCTGCGAGACCGGAGAGGGGGACACCATCGGGCTGCTCCGAGTAGACGAGGAGGCCGGGCGTCGGCCCGGCAGCAGGAGGGGGCCTGCAGCTCGCGCCGGACTTTGCTTGGAGATCTCGCAGAGGGACCTTAGAGTGAGGCTGGAGCTTATCCCTGCAGGGAACACAGACAAAGAAGAAACTGAAGGGTGGACAGCTGTGGAGACGGATGGATTAACGATGACTTGATGGGTTAATGCTTAGACAGATTTATCAAATAAAAAAAAAAAAAAAAGGTAGAACAAAAACAGATCTGAACTAGAAAAAGCTGTTCCTGCGTAACAGCGAGTGAGAATGCTAATCTGCCGAATTATTTGAGCAGAAGCTGCAGAAGATCCCTGCAGAAGAGAAAAAGTAGCTGAAAAACATTGAAATCAGATTTAAAGAATTTGAAAAAAAAAAAAAAAAGAATTTGAAGGGATTTGAATAATTTGAAAGAAAGAAAAATGTGAAAAATGTGAAGGAATTTGAAAAATTTGAAGGAGTTTAAAAAATTTGAAGGAATTTGAAGAATTTGAAAAAATTGAAGAATTTGAAAATATTTAAAAAAAAAATTGAAAAATTTGAAGAATGTGAAGGAATTTGTATCAATTTGCATTGATTTCAATGGGAACAGCCAAAAAAAAAAATCGTACAAAAAGTGAAATATTTTAAAAATTGTAAAAGTTAGAATAACCGTGAGCTATAGCAGGCATGCCGGGAACGAGTCGAACATTTTAAAACCAAAATTGTTGAAATCGGTTGAAGTATGCGGGAGTAGTTAGACTTCGACGGAATAATAATAATAATAAAGAAAGACAGGAAAACAATAAGTGAGAATGCTGTATAGCATTCTCACTGATAATGAATAAAGTGTCGGAATACAAAGGTTTTTTGTCTTTAAAAAAACAAACAAATCCAGACCTTCACCTCAGCACAGCGGGACACGGCTCTGCTTACGAACCTTTCAGGGTTGGCGGCCACTTTCACTCACCATTTCACCTGCTTGCTTTCTGGAGGTAGAGACTGTTGCATCAAGGTTTTTCCCAGCAAATCCAGCTCTTCCATGGCTTTCGGTGTGGCAGCGGTGCCCCCTGCTGGTGGAGCCTGGGCCGCCTGGACCGCAGCCGGCTGCAGCGCCGCCGCCGCGCCTGGAGCCGAAGACTCTGAGGACTGACGACAAATCAGAACAATATGGTTTTCTTTGGCTTTTCTGGCTTCATGTTGGTCAATTTTTAAAACTCAAATAAAAATGCGTTGGCTTGGGCATTAATCCCCAACCTGACAGAAGAGTTTGGTGTCACAGTTTTCCGATACATTCAATCCTGAAACAACAGGAACAAAAGAAGATATTTTTAGCGATGGGAAATTTAGAAAAAGAAAAAAGGAGTCCCAGAATGAAAACATCTACAGCCAGTTAAAGGGGGTTTACCCAGAGACATGAGCTCATCATCCAAGAGGCTCAGGCCCAGGTTCTGAGGCCCAGCCTGTGGGTTGGAGGACTTTGTCTTGTCAGAGACGTCCAGACCCGTCAGGTCCAACAGTGCCGAGCTGCCGCCGCCCGCTTTTGAGTCTGTGGAGGATTAAAAAAACAAAAGTAGATTAAACGGACAAGAGACAGAGTAGCTTTGGGGTTTTTAATGGCGACTCCCGAAAAGGAGAAAGCACCTTGCTGCGAGGGCGGAGCCGGTCCCTCTTTTGACACCTCCTCGCCCTTAACCAGCTGCCTGTACAGATTGATGACCTGCGTCAGGCTGTCGTTGGCCTCCAGGATGTCCGCTGCAAGGCGTAAAAACACGTCAGCAACGTCGCGCGCGGGGGGCTTCAAACGCTCGACTTTAAACCCAAACCTACCCAGAGCTTCGTCGTTGTCTTCCGTGTCGCTGGCTAATCTGAATAACGTAGGCCTCATCTTTTCACAGCGCTGGTACAGATCCTGCAACCAAAAACACGTTAGAAGACGCAGATAGCATGGCGGAGCCGGCCTGATAAAACAAACACTGCACAGTTATTGCCATTCACTGTAAATATAAGCAAAAAGCCTTAATGCCCGTTGAGGTGTAGTGATATAATCTCACATGAAACGTTGAGAAAAATCTAACTATTAAATGCATTCCGTTTATTTAATGGGGCTAAAAATACCAAATTATTAATGTGAGTGCAGGAAGAGAGCTTACTCTGTGTGGTGAAGCATTTTGTTTTCATTTGGCCTTAGGAGTTGGATCACTAACCTACTGAAAGACACCGCCCCGTTTTCCCCTCAGTAACATCTGATTTTCCTTTATAACGTTCTGGTATTTTCAGTCTCCATGACTCTGTGGACCATCAAGATCCCCAGAATTAGGCCCACAGGATCACAGGTTCCTCCACTGAACCTCACTGTGGGCACGAGGGGCTTTTCTAAACGCTCAGCCTGCGTTTCAGGCCAGAAAATCTCCACCTTAGTCTCAACTGGCCGAACACGCGGCTCCACAATGAGTCCCTGCAGAGTTTAGCTAACTTCACCGTATGACAGTAAAACAGAACCACCGCTTCACTGGTGCTGACCTAAAACTCCCGTAAGTCGATTCAACAGTTCCAGTTGTCTTAAACCTTTTTATTTATTGCTCCGACTGTAGATCTGGACCACTTCCCTAATTTATATAGATGAAAACAAACAACCGAAACACTTCCAAGGCATTCCTACTGGTCTTTCCGGGGAAATGGACCCCTGCACTGCAAAAACGGATCTAAAAATAAGCAAAATGTTCTTAAACATAGTGTTTTTGTCCTTGATCTGAGCAGGTAAATATGATCATTTGCCAATGGAATGAGTATTTTGACCCCTAAATCAAGATAATTAGACATCCTGCACTTGAAATAAGATGATGGTGATGAATTGTTCCTATTTTAAGTGCAAAAATCTTATTCTATTGGCAGATCATCTTATTTACCTGCTCAAATCAAGGACAGATACACTAATTTTAAGAAAATTTAACTTTTTTTTAGTTCCGTTTTTGCAGTGTGCATTAGATCCTATTCATACCCAAGGGAAACAGTAGGTGATAGAAAACTGCTAAAAGCTATTTAGGAATAAAAGAGCTTAATCTACGTTGGAGGGTTTTTAGATGTTTCAACAAACAGTACCAAAATAAAAATAAAAAAATTGACTTTTTCAACGTTGGATTTTCTTAAAAATATAAATATTCTTAAATCAAAAGGTTCCAATTTATCAGCACGACATTATGGAGCCGCAATACAAGGCGGATTTATTTCAAGGCTTAACTTTTAAAACAAGACACATTATCTAACACTTCTAATGCTAATTTATTTGATCTAGGTAAGAACCAAATAATTTGCAGTGTAGTGAAATGGTGAGGGAATGTCTTGTGGCGTAGTTAAAAAAAACTAAGATAAGCTAATATTTTACACTTAGTAGCTTTACAGAAAGTTTGAAAGTCTACCGAAGCGGGATTTTAATGTTCCATAAAGACGACCCCTTCTCTCAACTGTGTGCGCTGCTTCGTCAACAGTCCTGTCTTTTCTTCCAAAAACTATGAGCAACACCCCCACTGAAGAAAATAATTATAGAATCCAAATAAAAAGCAATTTAGAGCAATCAAAACAAAGTCTGCTGCCACACTTAAACCCCACCACCTGGGCTGCAGGCTCACTGGACAACCAGCAGGCGGCACCCTGTGCATCTGGATGTGGTTTGTGTGAAACGTAAAGCTGCTCTAAGATCATGTGGCCGAAAAAAAAAAAAATGAAAATAAAAGATTTTCTCATGTTAACATTTCATTTGTCCAATCTGAGCCACTCTTGCAACCTTAAAAAGCAGCAGGAACTAAAGCTTCAGAAGAGGACTCACACTGCAGTAATGGACTACAGGTGAACAATTATTAGTCTACACATTTAAAAATGCAAACCCATTAAAGCTGCACTGTAAAAAAAGAAAAAAGAAATAGAAACCCCTCAGGCTGTAAATGAGGGTGAGCTCGTTAATGAGCTCTACGGACCCTAATGAGCTCCTGGTTGCTGTGGGAGCAGCTGTCCCTGCTGTAGCCCTCCAGCAGCTGGCTCAGCAGGCTCACGCTCTCCTTCACCTCCTGGATGGCGTTCACCCGCTTGGAAACTTTCTCCACCCGCTTCTGATCCTGGGGAGACAAAAGGAAATTAAAAAAATAAAAAATAAAAAAAAGAGAGGGGAGGTTTTCATAACAGGACTCCAGTGTCCTTGTGATTATCTTTCGCTCATTACTTACAATAATAAATAAAGTCTGTGCACACAATTAGTTTTACCTCTTAAAAAGAAGACTTTACATTGTACTCTTCCCTCCAGTTACTTTAAAAAAACAGTTTAACAATTATGTGATTCTATTTATCATGTACTTGTCCTGTAAGACACTTCTTAATTTTTCTTAAATCTTGACATCGAACAAAAAAATAAAAGGTTAAGATCATTAAAATCAACGGGATTCGGGTTTTTCTGCATGAGCGACAAACAAAAACCGAGGTAAAACTGGACTTTGGTTTCAGCAGAAATAAAAACGCCTCGACGTGCCGTAGCAGAGATACGCTGCAGCCTGTGACCCGAGCCACTCACTTCTTGAACCATTTCCTTGATGAGCTTGTTTGCCGCTCGTAAATCATCGGGGTGGGTGCTCTTTAACAGGCGGGACAGCGTCTGCAATAACAGGATGAGACGGAGGAGAGGGGGGGAAAAAAGAAAGACGAATGAATGCGTATGCGGCGAGTTCCCAGGAGCTCAGTTTCACATGACCTGATGGATCTTTGGTCCTCTGAGCTTATGCATGGAAAATAAAAATAAAAATAATTCTACATCATCGTGACACACGCGGCTTTCTGATCGCTCGTCACGCACCTTGGATTTCTCCTCATCCTCAAAGACGGCACTTGTGGCCCTGGGTGGAGGCGGTGGGAGGGGCTTGTCACCAGGAAGCGCGGGGTCCTGCTTTACAATGCCTGGAAACGACAGGAGCATCCATTAACCTTCCACCAGACGCACTCCTAGCAGGATTCCTGTTTCAGACATTAACTCAGGGTGTGTTAATGCCTGAAACAGGATCAAATACAGATAAAAAACACCTCCTTTCCCTGCTCTAACACGGTACCTCGCTTCTTCCGGACTGATTAACGGACTAACAAGTGGAAAACGGAGGATTTTGTTCCAAAGTACACATTAAGTCATATGAGACTTCAGCTTTAAGTGGGAAGTCCATTTTTACCATCACACTGGACTCAACTACACATGACCCAGGACATTAGTCTCGTGCTTGTGCTGAAAGCAGAACTGATTCCACCTGCCTGCATGCAGGAGAAAACTAAATATGGAGAACTAAAATTGTCATTATCGCCTCAGGAAGGGAACTAAAAATGCCCACGAGATCCTCTTTGGCTAATTTACAGCATAAAACATTACATATGTAAAGAGGAAGCTGTCAACGTAAAAGAAATATGAATTAGCAAATTAATCAAATGAATTTGCAGTTGAAGAAAAAAAATTAAAATAAATTAAGCTCACCCTGTTTTTTCAGCATCTGATAAGCTTCCGCTATCTTTGGCTCATCTGGATGCCACACGGTCCAGCTGTACATCATCTCTAAAACCTTTGTCTTCACCGGCTCCGGAGCCCGAGACCCTAGATACTACAAGGAGGGAAAATCACTCCTTTTAGAACAAGGTTGGAGACACAATGCATTCAAGTCATATTTTCACAGTTTCCACTCCTTTTGAATCAATTCAATTTGTATGGATAGATGGAACATGCTTTAGACATTGGAATAGGGAAAAAGTATTGATATACATATGAAGAGTTCATTTGCAAAAACAGATGACTCCGTTTTTAGCCAGAAAACTAAAATGTAAGTGGTGGTGGTTGGGGGAGGGGGGGGGGGTCCTTTTAATAAAGGTAGATTTTCGAGATGCCATTATTTTGTTATGTCACTCTTGATCAAATTCACCAACCTTTAGTTTGACTGGTATCACCTTAACTAAATAATAAAAAGTATGTTTTTGTTTTTTTAAAAAATGTATAAAAACGGAGTTCTCTGTTTTTGCAAATGAACTCTTCATATATTATTCTACGCGCTACTTTCCATTTCCATGCTTATACAGAGCTAAAAGGATACTTTAAATACTGAGATAATTGAGATGTTTAGTTATTATTTGTCTAATATATATGTTTTTATTTCTCTCTGGAAAAGAAAGTGATGTAACTTCAGGAAAACAGTAAAACAAAAAATTAACATTACATTTTAACATCATCACACCAAAGAATTCAACAAAAATGTGTTTTAAAGCCATCGCTCTCATCGTGAGCACCAGGTGTGACACGCCCGTGTGTGTTTAAGCGTTTTCAGTTGGAATAAATCTTGTGCTGTTCTGATTTTCTCCCCAACCAAAAATAGCATTTTTTTAAATTAAATTATACAGCCATTTTCAAAATCTCTTTTCTTTAATTTTGTTTATTTATAACTCTGGCTGCACAGTGGCGCATCTGGTAGCACTGCTGCCTTGCATGTTCTCCCTGTGCACATGTGGTTTCTCTCTGGGTACTCCGACTTCTTCCCACAGTCCAAAAACATTTAGGCTGTTGGGTTCTCTCTAAATTGCCATTAGGTGTGAATGAATGGTTGCCTGCTCCGTGTGTCTATAGGTTGCCCTGTGATGGACAGGTGACCTGGCCAGAGTTCACCCCGCCTCTCGCCCAATGACCACCGGAGATGGGCCTACCTCCCGTGATCCTGCATGTATATGTGCGTATAGACAATGGATTGACGGAAGACTGATTTTAAATATCCTTATATCCAAAATACTACAAAAAAAAAAAAAAAAAAACCCACAGGCCTTCAAAGTTCTGTAAAACAGAGGCTACTCCTCTAGACTGAAGGAACCCTGGTATTTGTACTTATGCTGCTATAGGCTAAGACTGCTGGAGGATATCAGGGTCTATTTTATTCACTGCTGTGTTCTCCTACTGTTCTGCAACTTTGCTTTATTTGTTGTTATTTCAACTTTATGTTCTTTCTCTTTTTTTTCTTCATAGAAGGCACACCTGGTCTTGTGTTCTGTTAGCTGTCACCATCCAGGGAAGGCAGATCATCCTCTATTACCATATAACATAGAAAGGATTCCTGGATCAATGTGTGCTTCTGTGCTTTTTTGTGTCTCTGCTCTGTCTTCTCTAACCCCCAGTCGGTCGAGGCAGATGACCGTTCACACTCAGCCTGGTTCTGCTGGAGGTTTTCCTTCCTGTTAATGAGGAGTTTTTCTTTCCACTGTCGCTTCATGCTTGCTCAGTATGAGGGATTGCTGCAAAGCCATGTACAATGCAGACGTCTCTGTGGCTCCAGGAGTGAATGCTGCTTGTCAGGACTTGATGCAATCTACTGGGTTTCCTTAGATAGGAAACTTTTTGACCAATCTGTATGATTTGATTGAATTTGACTTTGTAAAGTGCCTTGAGATGACGTGTGTTGTGAATTAGAGCTATAAAAATAAAATTGAATTGAATTGTTATGAGAACAAAGAGCAATTGTTTTTTTTACATTATAATATCTTTAATGCTTCATCCATACGGAGTCTATCCTACTACATATTGCATGATGAAGTACATAGTCTCTGCTTTCTTATTCTAGCTAAAAATCAAGGTGTATCAAGGTGCTACTAAACTAGTGTGACAAGAGATAAGGACGTTACCTTAGGTGAGACCACCTTGATGAGCTCGTTGAGAAAGCGAAACTTTCCCACTTCACCGTGAAACCTGTTTCCACAGTTCTTCATACATGTCTCGAGCACCTGGGAAAATTGAAATGACCAAAGGCTTAACGCTCATTTTTACTGAAACACTGATGCTTATAGACTAAACTCTTACCAGCAGTGCTTGCATCGCCTCCCACTCCTGAGGAGACTGGATTTTGTGGGCCAGAAGTCTGGTTGCAAGCTGAGGCCTGATATTAATGAAAATAAGAACGATAGGAAGAAGCCATTTAGGAGCTGAGAGCGTCGATGCAACCCTTTAGACCTCAAAATGTGATTTTAAATGAATATACGTTTGAGTTAAACTTCACCTAAGTGAACAAAAAGCAAGAAAACTGTACAGAGTTTACAAAAACTGAAAGACAACAATAAGATGCATTTCTTTACTTCAACATAAAATTGTGTAGTTCATTGTGTGAAGGTTTACGTTGTGCTTCCAATCAGCCAGACTTTTTGTAATTTCTCAACAACTCAAAGCTATGAAAGGTATTTACCCCCTCTCAAGTTTGCTTTTCTTCCACAAATGTCTGTGATGAAACCAATTTTAATACCTGACAAAGATAGCCTGAGTAACACCACAATGCGTTTTTTTTAAACGATTATTTCATTCATTAAAAAGGACCATCCAAATTCTCCTGGCAGTAAGTGGACACATAGTTGCCTCCCTTGTTCAATCCTGAACCAACTCTGATAAGTCAGGTTTTTATGGGTTCTATTTGACCAGGCCTCGAGAAACTCTAAAAAAAAACCTGTCTTGACATCAAAAAGTAGCCTAAAAGAACTCAAAAAGCCATTTCTAAGGCTTTGGTACTCCAGCAAGCCACAGTGACAACCATTATGCACAATTGGAGAAAACGTTGAAAATTGGTTGACCTTCACAGAGTTAGCTGGCCAATCAAACTTACTCCAAAGAGCGGATTGACAATTCAGCCATAAAAGCCCAAGAAAAAAACCCAGAATCACATCAAGCCTCACTGCAGTTTAGACCAGTGTTTATGATTCATCAATAAGAAAAACAGACCGGGCAAAAAGAGGAGCGTTCAAAGGCCATAGTCACTGCTGACAAAAGAAGAACCCAGCCAACATTTGCGGAAAAAAAAAAAAAAAAAAAAAACGCCCAGATGATTCAGAAGACTTTTGGGAAAAATCATTCTGCTGACTGAGGTAGAAGTTGGAACTTCTGGACTGATAAGTAGTTGAGACGTTGTGGAAAGTGGCATGACCTCAAACGGGCCGTTAGAAATAATCATTACAGTTGAGTTAAAGCATTTCTGCAAAGAACAGTTGGTCCTTATTCCTCCACATGAATTTTATGGACGCATTGCCAGTCATCTTAAATTCTTGATGGTACTTGTTGCAGGACGTGATGCCAAGCGTGTCAGGGCTAGTTAATAGGTTTTAGGGGCCGATGAGTCTTTTCCATAGTGTTCCAGATAACTTATTCTCCAAACAAATTAAATCAACATCTAAAAACAGCTTTTTGCATTTACTCAGCTTGTCTTTGTCTGAAGGTAAATTTGTGTCATGGCCTGAAACATGATAGTGTAGCTAAAAAGCAAAACAAACAAACAAACAAACAAAAAAAAAAAAACAGAAGAAATCTTTATAAGGGAGAATAAGTTTTAAGAGCATATCTTGTTTCACCATCTTACCCATCTGGTTCATTGTCGACTTTATCACAAAATCCCTTGATATTGTCCCAGTCAGTCTCTTTATTCAGAGGATTGGTGGCTTTATCTGTGTGTGAGAAAATCACATTCAATTCAAACTCTTGGATCACCTTGTCAGCTGGAAAAAAAAAAATCATCAATCAGGAAAATCTGTGTTTGCAGAAGTTCCTGAAGTTGAGCTCATTGGGGTCTAGTTAGCATCAACTGGACGCTTAATTTACATTTATTAGATTATTCCGAGTATCACGACGGTGTACACATAAAGTAGGGGGGGGGGGGGGCAGCACAGGTTCTACTTGTCTTCCTAGTCACCAACTGCACTTTGCTGATTTGTTATTTTGACAGTGACAGCAACTCATTAGCTTGTAGAAGAGGTTATCTGTGACAACCGGAAATGAGACGCCAGTTCAAACAAATGGATCACTCTAAAGCAGCGTCTTGGTTCGTAATAGCGTTTAAAACCTAATCAGGTGCTGTAGGGTGTGATGACTTACTGATTAGAGACTGAAGGCTGGTCTCATCCGAGAGGGCCGCCGCCATCTTTACAGGACTCTTACCACCTGGCTACTATCGCGTGACTTTTGTAACATCGCGTGGATAGCGGCTGTCGTACGGTCCCGTGGTTCCGTCAACGTCGCCATCATGTTGTGAGTGGCAGTTGTCGCCACTCATTTGAAACAGCAACAACAAAATTATTATTATTAATTATTATTATTATTAATAATAATAATTATTATTATTATAATATAAAAAACGTATCGATAAAATAGAAATTATAGTGATCAATATCAATAATTATTAACAAATTAAAATTTTATGTTGTTGCTTAGTAACCTATTTGTAGATACAGAACACACAGACACTGCATTCATACTCAATTCTTTATTCAACAAAATTTTAACCAAAACTGCAAGTTTTTAAAAAGAAAAAAGAACGCGTGCTCTCTGAACTCTGTGAAGGGGGTGGAGCTTGGTTTTTGAGTCTTTTTGCGTTTGTGATTGGATGGGAGGATGACTGTAATATTAACCTACATGGCTAGAAAGCAAAAGGAAGGGAAACTATTATACTATTGAACTTATTGACCCTTTTTTCTATCATCGATATAGGTCTATCAATCGATATATATTGTTAATGAATTATCGCCCACCCCTAATTCTAACCCTGGTCTCCTCTGTACCAACGTAAAGTCCCATTGTATTATTAAACTGCAATTTTTAATTTTGACACATTGCACTTTATTATTATTTCATTGTTGTTTGAATACATGTAGCCCCAACAAGAATTTTCATGAATATCATAATTATCTTTATTAATTGATGTTTTTAGCAGCAGTTTTTACTTTAGTCATTTGCATTGTATTGTTCATTGTTTCTGTTAGAATTCAACTGTAATCCCAACAAGCGTTCGTATCAGCCTAATAATATTACAAGCAAGTGGATGTGTTATGAGCATGTGTTGGTTGGATTCACATTTATTATGTGTACTTCACTGACCTTACACTTTCTTGCTCCTTGTTTCTGTTCGATTCACTTCAGTTCAGCTAATTCATACAGCAATTCACAACAGAAACGTCATCTCAAGGCATATTACAAGACTTAAATCTAATTTATACAGAATGAATGTAATAGTGTAATCGATCCTATCATTTGGACAAATTTAATGGCACCGCTAGGTCCTACAAGTCATTTTTATTTATAACGTTTACTCCCAACGAGAGTACAATAAAATGAACAAGAAAAACTCATAATATGGCGGACGCGCTGACGTAACTGTTTTACGTCCCTGGTGGTGCAGCGCCCCCCGGTGGCTGAGACGAGGAACAACAGAGTGCTTCAGGGAAGAAAGGTTATAACAGGTGTGCTTCCGCACCCATTTTAGGTAAAATAGACAGCAGCAACGTCACTGGTTTGAATTGTATCACGTGCACAGGGTTTTTTTTCCTTTCTAATTTTCCGTTTCAAACTTTAGGTTCTGACTAAACTTTTGGAGTAAACCCCGCGTCAGCTGCGGTGACTGTAGCAACAACAACAAAAAAAAAGGCGGTGTGGTCCACATCATATAGCCCGTGGCACCAGAAAAGAAGAAGCGTCTGAACGTGGGTGCCTTAAGTTTGTCTGTAAGCCTCCTTTTTACCACGTCCGGGCACCTCCTAAACAACAACAACAACAGACGCCAGGTTACATACAGCCGTCAGTGTCTCGGTGGTTTCGCACGGGAAGCGAACTCGAGCTCGGCGTTTTTTTTTGCAGCAGTTAGCTAACTGGTCGCGCGGCCGCGAGCCACGTTTCTGTGTTTCTAACGTGACTCAGTGGGTGAATGCTACGCCTCGTTTCTGTTCGGGTGTTGCCTGCCTGCCTGTTTGGCTGGCTGGCTGGCTGCCGAGCCTCTGCAGCAGCAACGCCGCGCTCCTGCCGCTCCTGCTGCGGTTTCCTGTCCCTCCTGACGCCGCCGTTCGCCACTGAACGACGTCGACCTTTATTTGCTTTGAGCGCAGATGCCCATGTGCGCCCAGCACCAGCAGTAGCGCGATGGGATCCCTGAAGGCTCTCCAGGAGTGGTGTCGGATACAGTGCGAGAACTACAGCGATGTGGAGGTCAGGGACATGTCCTCGTCCTTTCGCGACGGGCTGGCGTTTTGTGCCATCATCCACCGCCACAGACCAGATCTGATGTAAGTAAACCACAGAGAAAGCTCACCGTGTACATTTCGCCTGTGTCTTTAGACAATTATACATGCTTTAAACCCCATCTAGCCTAAAGGAACCTCAAAATCTAGCTGCTAAAAGTAGGAAAACTGGAAAAAGGGGTCTGCTAGCTACGTTTTACAAACAGCTGCATTTAATTTAGACACAAATTCACTTCCGAGTTTAATCAGATCAGAATTAGAAACACTTTCTCACGTCTGTGGTGAATGGCAAACAACCAGAAAAATACAAACATGAAAAGATGTGGTCGCCAGTGATTATTCTGACAGATTCTTTTTTTTTTTAAGGTTTAATTCTTTTTTGTTGTTGTTGTTGATTTGTAATTTGAATTCACAACTGTGATCTCGGACTAATTAACAAGACAATGTAAATACCATGTAATAATCAAGTCAACTCAATCATAAAGACGGATTCACTTACATTCCGTTTTGAGCCTATTTATGACACAAAGCAGTCATAATAAGTTTATAACACCAACAGGTTTAATTAAAAGCAGCCAATTAGTGCTGGTTCTGTTTATGTCCAGTCTTTAATCAATCCGATGAGCTGGTTAACATGTGGTGGGACAAGCCTTACTGTCTGTGATAAACATCGCTCTTCTCTACATTTCAAACCCACACAAGCTACCACAACATCGTCTGAGGCATTTAGGTGGGCTTTTTTTTATAGGGAAGGGGCAGGAACCACTTGTCTGTGCTTTAGTCGGGATTTAGAACAGGAATTTCTCTCACATCTGAGTTTTTTTATTTTATTTTATTTTTTAAAACCTTTTCTGTGTAGCAGTTGTTGTTGTTTTTTCTTCTCTCTCTCCCAAAACGTTTGATTCCTAGAATAAATAGCCATGACCAGGTTATATAGAGATGAACTATTGAATAGGGATCTTTCTTCCCTATTAAGTAAATGCATTAAAAGTGCTGGAAGTACTAAAAGGAGTGCATCACTACTAAAAGTACTACTAAAAGACAACGCACAGAAATAACCTTGATATATTCCTTCATATTTCAGTTAAGCTCAAAAACGCTACCATTGTTCTGAAACCATCAGCTTTTTTTTGGAGCTGGAGCTCCTCATTGACCAGGAAAAGCCTGATTTCTGCGCCTCTAGTCGCATGTTTAAAACCTTGCCGGGCTTTTTCTTGGTTTTTAAACGTCACTGCGTTTGCTAGAAATACGAGAACTGTTAAGTGACGATACTTTGCACCGTGGTCCACTATTGTCGATTCAAATTCCAAGATAATTCAAGGAAACCTTTTGAAACAGCTGGTAGGACAGAAAATAATTTCTCAAATCAAATAAGTCTTCTAAATACTTAAGATGTTGTAATCCGCTAGACAGCTTTCTATGCATGGCCTATCTGTTATTGTCATCATTATTAAGCATGTTTTCATCTGAAACTCGTCTGATTATGTTTTTTTTAATAGTGCTTTAGTGCAACACTGACCTTTTTACTCTTGCACACTGAAAGCAAAAGCTGCCACCAAACCCAACATCGTCTTAGTAATTTGGTTTGTTATACGGAAGAGGTTTGGGACGACTCACCGTTGGTTTGGTTGAGGTCCACAGCAAGAGATTTTTCCCACAATTCAATTTCGTTTTGTAGCAATAATTGACTGCAGTTGTCGTCTCGAGGCCATTTACAAGACATGTCGGTTTAATTTCCAGCAATGTGTAAATATATGTAGATAAATGTATTCATACCAGTGCAATTCAAGCATATAGACAGATTCAGAATCAACCAGCATGCAGTCCTCTTCCATCATAACTCTAAAAATCCAACAGATTTTAGGTGGTGGCAATTGGTAAGACGTTTTCTTTGCAGCAATCCCCCATCGTGACCCAGACTGTGGTGGCAGAGGACAGGGGAGGGACGTTTTGGTGGAACCACTTGAATGTCTCTTCGTCTTTCAGTCACACATGGACTGATCATGACCCGGTTGCTCGTCTGTGGGGATCAGATTAGTTGCCTGTTTTCGGGTTGATAGAGATCCAGATTAAAACACATGATTGGTTCTGGCAGGCAGCTCATTTGCGGTCTTCTAGTTTACACTGTCACCTCTAACGCGTGTAATCAAGCCAGAAATCGACAGTAAGCTTTAGAAAAATGATGTGCCTGAAAACAAAACCTGGAGGCATCAAATTAGAGATGCAACGATAAGGCTGCTTGTCGCCTAATTCCTCCTTTTGTTCAGGTCTGACCTGCGGATTCTTATTTTTAACATTTTTCTTAGCACTATAACATACAAAATATACACTAGTTGAGCTTCAGTTTTTTATATAGTTTGCATGTTTGGCATCCAACAGAAAACGAAGGAATTGGAGCTTTATCCCCTTCTCAGTTGCTCACCTCTTTAACCTTTAGATTATGCCATTTAATAACTGTAGAGTATTTTGTTGTTAGATTGTAAATGCGCTTTTACTTCAGTCTCCTATTCTTATTTTTTGTCTTTATAATTTTAACGTTGTGTTTATCCACATGCTTCCATTTACGTTTCACGTTGCTGCTGGGACACAGGACTATCCCCTGTGGGACCATAAATGGATATTTCTGTCTTAATTCTATTCATCCCAGTTATTCTACCAAAAACATTTTCTCTGATTTTTATTAAACTCCTAAAAGTGCACAGCATTTAGGCTGTTGGTTTATGTTATCACAGGCCAAAAAGCAGTCTCCATGCTCCTAGTTGGTCTTCATTTAATAAGCAGGACAGAAATCAGATTTTTCCATTTCTGACCTGCAGATGATGGGAAAATTGACCAATGACAACCGTTTGGTGCATCTCTACAACAAACGCAACATAACTGCTACAGAGCCGGCATGTCTCTTTAAAAACACTATTTTAAGATGCCCATTGTCCGTGCTGAGCTGCCTAATAGCCAAAGGAATGAGGGGCTTGGAACAGCTGCTGGTTCTTGCTTTGTGTAACATCAGCCTTAGCTCTGCTCAGATTAGCATAGCAGCGACATTCCTGCGTTGGCGTGCCCACGTGATGCAGTTTCATGCAAACACATCGTGCCGCAAAGCTGGTTCTACCCAGATCATTGATAATTGGTGACCAAAAAAAAAAAAAGAAACCAGAGCAGTGTGTGGTGGCGGATATAAAAAAAAATGCATCACGGATCACGTGATGCATAACAATGTTTTGTTTGATGAGAGCAAAAGTAAAACTAGATTCCATCTAAAACAGAAAGCCTTCCCCCATCAGCAGCAATCTCACATCAGAACCCAGGTGACACCGCTCTGAGTTTCACACTAGAGGCATTTTCTCCTTAAATTAAAATAGTTTTATATGTCACTGTTAATTCATTTGTATGTCCCTAAAAAGTATCAGATATTTATTCTAATCTGTTTCTGCCATCTTTTTACATTGTCGCACAGCTGAAAATGTAAATATTGTATTTGCGCCCATCCGCCGTTGCTTCAACAATCCCCTTTCTTTGCTCGGTGACAGCGAACCATTGACAGAAAATCTGCGCAGCACACCGCTCACTTCAGAAGTCCTTTCTGTGTCGCATAATGCTGCTCTGTCGGTACGGCCAGCGCTGGACAGCGTTAGGATTTCCTGCCGGAGCAAGTCAACGGCCTCCATTGTTGTGGCTGGATTGTACGCAGGCCTTCTGTAAATCATACGTTTGTGTCCTTCCCCTGGTCCTTGGAGACAAACAGAAAACATCTGGTGGGCTGAGTGTTTCTTTTTTTTTTTTTGGACCGTCAGCGTCTTGCCTCTTTTCTGGGTGCAAACTAGACTCTGCATGAATTCAACAGAGTAAATATTGTCTGATCAGATCTCCGACAAGCCAGCGGAGAGGAATATAACTAGCCAAGGAGGCCGGCTGATAGGGCTTAGACAGGAATCCATGAATCCTAAATATTTCTCTTTCTGTGTCCCTGAAAGCCTCGCTGTTTAACTTTCTGATTTGCTGCAGCCGATCAGCCAGATTCACGCTGATCCAGACCGACAGCCCCGTTAGTCTAATCCGCGCAGGAGACCTCTCCCTCCCGCCTCTCGGACTGGATTTGTGTCTCCAGGCCATTGTTGCCCTGCGCTGTACGCCGCAGCCCGACCGTGTTCATCCAAATGAAGCGGCAGCGATGCGAAGGAGAGGAGGCGGCGGCGTCATTCCTGCGGCACAGGCCGACCGTTACTGCTGCAGAGGGAGCAGCGGCGTGTACGGCCAAACTCTAAGCTACAGTGCCCTGCAGAAAGTATGGATGACCCTTGTGTTTTGTCGCTTTGAAACCTCGAATGTGTTTTTGTTGGGATTTTATGTGATGGGTAGATGCAAGAGAAGTGGAACATGTTTTTTTTTTTTACTTTTAAAGTGTGGCTGCTTGCATCGCATTCGGCTCTTTATGCCGTGCAGAGCCACCATTCACTGCAGGTAGCTGCCAGCGTTTGCTACATGGACGCAATATTTGAGTGTTTGCATATTCAGGGTGATGTGCTGCTGTAAGGGTCGGCAACAAAAAGCGTTTTTTTGTTTGTTTGTTTTTCTGACCAGAGCACTTTCCTCCACATGGTTGCTTCAATGATGTCTTGTCTTTGCTGCCCTTGCACAAAGGCCAGACTTACGGAGTGCACAACTAATAGTCACCGCTTATACTAAATTTTCCCACCTGAGCTGTGGCTCTTTGCAGCTCCTCCAGAGTTACGCACTGCAAAAATGGAACTAAAAATAAGTCAAATGTTCTTAAAATTAGTGTATTTTCCCTTGATTTTAACAGGTAAATAAGATGATCTGCCAATAGAATAAGATTTTTGCACTTAAAATGGGAACAATTCATCTCGATCCTCTTATTTCAAGTGCAGTCTAATAATTTTATTTTAGGGGTCAAAATACTCATTCCATTGGCAGATAATCTTATTTACCTGCTCAAATCTAGGACAAAAACACAAATTTTAAGAACATTTTACTTATATTTAGATCCGTTTTTTCAGTGCGATGCCTCCAATCACCTTCTCACTAAGTCAAGCTGTGCAGAGACCTGGTTGTACACCATTCGTGTTGCTTCAGTCAAACGTCTCAAACACCAGCAGGTGAGGACGGTAGTCTGACATCCCTGGGATTCCTATGAGCCTCGTTGGCCGCTGCCACAAAGTCCTGCTGCAGGGTTTTCCAGGCGTCGGTCGAACTTAGCTTCATCCTCCTGCCACACTTCCAAGTGGTGTAGCCTCTTATCATTTAACTTTGAGCCCGTGAAATGTGCTTCCAGCGGGATCTCCAGGAGCATTCAGGGCATTTGTTGAGTTTGCTTCCTTTGCAAGGCAATGATATCTGGTTTTCTTTTTGGGTTGACTTGAGCATAAACTTAGATTTTCAGACAGCTGTAGATGTCGGTACTAGTGTGTGGTGTTGAATAATTATCGGCGCTATTTAAATGGCTCGTTATTTCTATCATAACTTGAGCCCAAGTTTTCCTTTTTCTGTGTGTAAATCTTTTTTTTTTTTCTCCACTGAACTGAATTTAACAGATGTTCTGACACAGCCAGGTTCGCATCATGAGGATTTTAAACGGCCAACACAGTCAAAGACAACACTGTTCCTCAGCATTACTCAATCCCAAAATAAACCCCGTGAGACTGAGTCGCAGGAGATTAGGGCTGCTTCTCCAGTCGCACGCCTCGCCTCGCCTCGTCGTATACGTCTGTATCAGCTGGGCCGGTTGTGAGGATCTAGAACATGAACCCTGCCCAACGGTCTCTGGGAGTGTTTGAGGCCACTCTTGATCCATTCTGCCGCGTTGCAGGAGTTCAACACCGCCTTGATATTAGAGCTGCTGTGCGTTCGCGGCCTTGGGAGCCAGATTAGAGAGAACAGAGGTCGCTCTGTGAGCCTCCAACACGCAGCTCATTCAGAGGATTTTGCCTTCTCGAAAGAACCACATGGTTTCCACAAGGCTGCGCCAAGTTTTTACGCAGACAGTCATCCCAGAGCTGCTCAGGCGTTTTTACCAGTTTTACTGCAGGAAGTTTGCTGGCAGGAGACCGGCTGTTCTTCAATGCACTTCAAAGCCCAGCCCTGTAATTATCAGCCCCCTCGCTAGTTAGCTGCTGCTGTTTCTTTCCTTTTGTTCAGGCAGTTTATCAGCCTCACATGGCGTTCATGTGGCGATTGGGCAGCCGTGGTGTTTGTGAAGGAGACCAACTCATCATTGCTGTATGCCTAGCTGTCCGGCCAATTATAGAAAGTTGATGAGTACGACTTTGTCAGCAGGCTAAATGCAGCCTGACTGCAAAGATTCTTTAACCTTCAGGGGTTTCTTAATCTTTATCTTCCCATATCTGCACTGCAAAAACGGAACTAGAAATAAGTAAAATGTTCTCAAAATCTGTGTATTTGTCCTTGATTTGAGCAGGTAAATAAGATGATTTGCCAATGGAATAAGAATTTTGCACTTAAAATAGGAACAATTCATCTCAATCATCTTATTTCAAGTGCAGTATGTCTAATTATCTTCTTTTAGGGGTCAAAATACTCATTCAATTGGCAGATAATCTTATTTACCCGCTCAAATTAAGGATACATACACTAACTTTAAGAACATTTTACTTATTTTTAGATCCGTTTTTGCAGTGTGTGGCCCTGGGATAGGAAGAAAAATATCTGAGCCTAGAAGGGTGAAAACGTTAGCAGTAATGGGATCGTGTTTTTTTTTTTTTTTTTTTTTTTTTTTTTTTTCAAAATCAATGCTTTAAAAAAGTTTAGCAGAACTTTTCTTTGCACCGACCCGTTTATCCAAGTTGTTAGACTTATAAGGCGTGAAAAATATCTTCACCCAGCATAAGTTTTAAATGGATTTCAATACCAGGGAAGGAAGGAAAAGAAATCAAATAGCAATGGTAGTATTGAAATTCTGTGCAAAATACACAATGGTATGAAATTTGAATCAATACCACCATAATTCTGCTTAAATTAAGCAAGGTACCCAGAAGGGTTAACTTACAACTTGTAATATTTTTTAAAAAGGGCTATAATTACAGTGGCGAAATGTTAATTTTGCATCTCTTTTCTTTTTTATATTTCAGAGACTTTGACTCACTTTCTAAAGAAAACGTCTATGAGAACAACCGACTGGTGAGTCACATAAAGTTTCATCTCATGATGTCATTTTTTTTGCAGAATAGTTTTACTGTTGGTGGAATTGGCTAATTTCTAGCTAGCTTGCTGCTAGGCGTTGTGCCTGTTAGCCGCCTCTTCCCCCTGGGTGCATGCAGTCACTGCTGGCACGACTTTGATTTGTCTAAGCGCTTACGTACGGTGAACGTTGCTTAATCCTGGTGGAGCCTGACTAAGGCTCAGACTGTGAGGGAGAAGGGCGGTGCAGTCAAGGTCAGAAGCAAACGCTCTTCACACAGGCCTAGAGAAGTCATGAAGAGAGCAAATAAGCGCAATTTGCAACTCGTTTGGTCTTTATCTGTCCAGCTGTTTGTAAATTAGTTACAGGGAGACTAAAGTTGACCCTCCTCTGAAGACTCCGGTTGTCAGTAGTTCTTGTATAGAAATTATTACTAATCTTTAAAATCAGTCAAGATGTCTCGTCCAACATCTTCTTTATCCCTAATGCTGATTCAAATCAATAAAGATTAGACATTTTCTGATACCTAGTCCACATCTACCCGTCTTCCCATCTTCCCTACTGAGGATTTTGCATAACAACCATAATGTGCTGCCTTCACACAGGAATAACTAGGAAAGTTATAACGTTCTAATGACATGAACGTTAGCCATCCATAACATTATGATGGGGTTATATATCTGACTGGACACACGGCTACAGTGGATAAAGACGCACAAGGTTTCCACGCGTTTTCTGAAGTGCTAGGCTAATGTTAGCATGCTTACTCCATGTTTTCATATGACCTGTTGATTATCTACAGTAGCTCATAACGTATTTCAATGCAGTTCCGGGTAAAAGTTAGGCGATACGGCTTACAGAAAAGTTTCTTTTTCTGCTTCATAAACTTGCTGCTTTGGGTTGAACATCGTAGCATTTAACAACTTCTGCTGTTAAATGGGAAGGCGTCTGCAGTTAGCCTCAAAATTATTCACACCCCTTGTAGATTTAGATTTACAATTATTTTTTATTTAATTTATTCAACCTGAATCAGATTCTTAGAGGAAATTGGTAACGATGTAAAATAAGTCAAAATTAAAAATTAAACAGGAAGCAGAAAATCATTCACATCCTTTACACTCTGTGGAAAAATCTTTAATGGCATGATGACAATTATTTGAATTGCTTGTCAGCTTTTTACTGGTTGACGTTGGTATTTTGAAAACGTATCTTTTGCAACGAGATCCAGGTTTTTGAGGCTGAAAGGCCTCAAAAGCTTTGGTACAGACATGACTCCTCATGTGTGTAGCTTGATGCTTTAAAGGTCATGTGAGACCTCAGCCAAAACTTTCCAGGGAGAGTCAGATCACTGACAAGCGTGGCCAAAAAACAGGAAATGAGAAAAGAAATTGGGGGCCCTAACTCTATCACACGAACCTTTAGTTCCCTCCACAAATTGGATTAAAGTTGCTATTCTGGCCCGGCCGCTCCAAAATATTGACATCACATCCAGCCAGAAGAAACGTGTTGGTAAAATGAAAAGATGGCGTTAATCTTACCTATGCCAAGGGGATGGTTAATTTTGGCTTTAAATGTAGACAACATTAGCTCACATGACCCGGACAGGCTGCGGCAGCCAACGCTGTCTCTCTTTCACCTGCCGTTCCTCAGGTACTCGGCTATCAGATAATTTCCCGTCTCTTCCCTCCCATTTAAATGTTTTGCCGCAGGCGTTCGAGGTGGCAGAGACGGAGCTGGGAATCCCAGCCCTACTGGACCCAGAGGACATGGTGTCCATGAAAGTGCCCGACCGGCTGAGCGTCATCACATACGTGTCTCAGTACTACAACTTCTTTAACAACAAGTCACAAGGTGAGTTCGCTTCATCCTCCTTGCCTCTGCCATGAGACTGAGCTTTTTAGCGCCGGGGATCCTGAAGACTGATGCCGACTCCTTTTGCTTTCTCTTCCACAGCAAACCCCCCTTCTATGAAGAGGCTAGGTACAGGTGCTCATGATGAACCAGCCCAGAAAAGGCCGGCGACTCCTTCAGAAGACAAAGAGCTCGATCCTGAGGTAAGCGTATATAATAATGACGGGAAAGCACATTAAGATTTACTCGTTTCTGTGTACTTGTTGCTTTTTTACTCCACCCTGGACTGTTGCTATCGATGGGGACCAAATTCCATCTATTAGAAATGCATGATGGCAACAAGTATTTTTCAGTTAAATTTTTTAAAAGTTCACGTTTGCTTTTTTTCAAAATATAAATGTTTATTTCTATTAAATAATGTTAATTTATATCAAATTTGGCACGTTTTGCATGAAATGTTTGGTATTAATTGTAAAAGCCAACACTACACCAATCCTGTACTTCCCTGTGTGGGTGTTGTTATCTCAGCATGGCGTTCGGGGGGGGATTGGGCTGAACCTTAGCGATAGAATAAGTCTATAAAGATAGCCTCTGTATCCTGTCTTTCTTTTTTCTCGCATGGCTCCAACCTCTTTCCTCCGCCCCATACTGGCATCATTACCCTCCCACCCCCTCCTCGTGTCTATAGATGGAAATTAATTCCTCTTCCTGTTCTTCATCCTCACATCTGGCCCCCCCTTCACTCTCTGGTCCTAAGCCTAGGCAGTAGTGTGGGGGGGTTGGGGTTGGGTTAGTAAGTAAAGGAAAACCTTTTAGGTCAGTGTTTTCTAATCATCTTTTGTACATAAAAACGACTAACAGTGTTACTGGCCTAACAGCCTGTGTGGCAGGCATGCAGTGTGTTGCTTTTTTGAGCTCTTTTACATAACAGGTAACTCTCCTGGAAGGCCTACAAATATTATAACAAACATAAATTTCAGTCGTACCAAAAGTATTCGGGTACTAATCTCTTTTTTTTTTTTTTTTTTTTTTTACTAATAATTACTTTAAATCCTTCTTTTTGTAACTAAACGCCGTTTTAAGCCGTGCAGACATGAATCAGCGAGCTGTAGATGTAGCCAGATAACGCAGAATGAATAATCCACACCCTCAAATCCTGACTCCATGTATGATCTGATCTCCCCTTCCCTCATCCATCATGCCCCTTCCCCTGATGTCTTTCCCTTGTCTACACACCCCCTCCGCCCCTCCACCTCCTGCGGACAACATCCTGGATCTGCCGCGCCGTTGGGTGCCGCCTGCGCAGACGCGTGCAGAGGTGGTCGCAGCCGCCAAGCGCAGCTCTCTGAGCAGCACTTGCGCTGCTTGTCAGAAGCACGTTCACCTGGTGCAGAGGTTTCTCATCGACGGCAAGCTTTACCATCGGAGCTGCTTCAGGTGAGTCCCGTGACCATGACTGCTGGACGTTAGTGGAATCGACCCAATTCTGGCGTAAAAACCAACTCTTCAATTAATGAAAAATCCACTTATGCTGATTACTGAAGATGCCATTTAACACGAATCTCGTACATTGCTGTTAGGAACATTTTATTCCAGTCCTGGATGTAAATGCTGGACTTATAAACCAAAAAGAGTGATTCATAACCACAGCAAAGCCGTGATTCATAAAAAAAAAAATATATATATATATATATATATATATATATATATATATATATATATATAGATATATTATATATATATATATATAGATATATATATATATATATATATATATAATAGATAGATAGAACAGGTCACCAGAAAGGCCGCCGTAGTCCGACATTTATGTTTAGCAGTGCAACTGCACGACATCATTGGATTCAATCATATTTTTAAATGTAAACAAGCAATTACTCATAAAAACCTGTGAAAAATGGTTTCACAGCTGATCAAATATCCTGCCTCATCACTAGTTTTTTGGATTATAACAATATATGTTTCTCTTTTCAAGATGACCATAAACAGAAGGAGTCATATTTGATATCATAGTTGAGTTAAGCAGGAAGTGATGCGTTTTTAAAAGCCATCATCATTAATATTTATAGATTATTCCACTGGCTTAATTAAGCTAGTCATATATATAATTTATAAATGTCTGTCATAGGCGTAGTAGGTGTGCACCATTTGTCACCCAGCAAGGCAAATATGCAGAATATTTCAAACAGAGCTGTGGATGCCAGCTTCAACCATAAATAAATAATAAATAAAGTCTGTAAATCTGCAGGATATGATTCATTCATGGCTGTGTTTTAACTGTTATTCTGTGTGAGGTAGTTTTTAAATGACATCATTTCACATTTGTGTTTTTGCTGAGTTAATAGACGCAGATTATTGCGGCAGATTAATTTGTTGTAAGAACTGACACGGCCGCGTTGCACAAAGCAGTTTCTCGTGATTGTTTAAACTCACAAGAGGAAAAAGTAAATGTTTGACAGCAGTCTGAGTGATGAAAGCTGTGCAGTTACGGTGATTTTATTTTGAATGTCTGGCTCGTCCTGCGAGCCTCTCGAATCCTCTGAAGAAGACATTTTCACCTCTGTTCGTCTGCACCGATTCCCCAGCCACTGCCATCTTATTAAGACTTAAAAACGTTCACATTGTAACAATAAAACCTTTTTAAAACCTTCTTTCTAATATATATTACTGCTTTTTTATTATTTTCAATCCAAATATACAGTAATGTCAAAAGGTATTTTCAGGATGTGCTTTGTGTGAATTATAACATGATGATGCATAAGATTAACCTGACGCCGCCAGATAGATTTGCTTCGCATATCCATCTGGAAACCTTCCGTTGAAGTAATTTTGGGAAGGGGCGAAAATACTGGTTAGCTAATTGGCCTATGTTTGTGATAGACGGGCCAAATAAACCAATCAGATCAACGAAGCATATGACGTACTCGTCAACATGCTTCGTCGTCGCTCTGTTACGAGCGACGACGAAAACACAACCACAAGCCAAGCTACTCTTGCTGCTGCAGGTAAAGGCTCGTTAGCTCAGCAAAGAAATACTCTGTAATTCCGATAAAACTTGTTCGATAGCCACGCTAACGCTAGTTTCATCGGCTGAAACCGCCATGTTCTTTAGACTGAACTGTTGCGCGTCTCGTTGCGTCACACCTCAACCCGCCTCAAAGCCAACGCTGATTGGACGTTCGTTTGGTGAATGGCTCCAAATTTTCTTTAACGGAAAGTAGCCAGACTGATCTGCGAGTGAAACCTTGAAAGCTCGCGAGATCCGGATGGTCTCACGAGGCTAGCATAAGATATACTGTAAAAGGTATACTGTTCAAACCAGAAGATTTAATAATATGATGCAGTTTTTTTGTTACATTTTTAAAGCGACGGCTCTTTCCTTCTGTAAGAAAATCTTTAAGTTGTTTTTCTTGTCTCAGGTGCACAGAGTGTCGCAGCACCCTGCTTCCTGGGTCCTACAAAGGAAACGAGTCGGGGGCCTTGGTTTGTACGCGCCATCTTTCACGCCACACTTCAGCCAATCAGAACGGTCGTCCAGACCTCAGTAAAAAACCCGAGCAGCTTCGGTCTGCTAGGACCGGTCGCAGCGCAGCTCTTCAGCCCGTTCTTCCCGAGAGGGATGAGACAAAGAGCCCGTCTCCATCGCGCTCGACAAACACTCCAGCTGACGACTCCGCCTCAGCGCCTGCTGCAATGACGACTACGGAGGAGTCCTTGGACCAGGACAAAGAGGAGGAAGCACGTCCTTCCTCTCCTCCTAACCCTTTTGATGAGAGTGATGAAGAGGAGGATGAGGGGGAAAAAGAGGAAGAAGGGCAGACTGTAGCAACATCAAATGGGGATCTTCCTCCTGCCTCTGACGGTAAGGCTGCTGAAGTCAGTCGACCTGTGCCTGCACCCAGAAGGGTGTCAGAAGCCGCCCCCCCACCTCGCCCAGCCCCTCGTGTTCGGCCACCCGGCACCGCAAACAGCTCTCCAGCCGGTAAGTTCCTTCCCCAGGACACGAATGTACTCCTATAGATTCATGGACGTCTGTTGAGATGCATTTATTTTGGAATGACAGGTGAACATCTGAAGCCTCCAACTCCCCCCAAGCCCAGAGAGAGATCACAGTCTCCTGGAAGGTGGGCAACGTTTCTGTCATTCACCCGCTCCTCCTGGCACCATTTTTACATTCCTGAATCGTGTCATCAGCAGTCGGTTGTCACAGTTCTTGAATACATTTTGTCTCAGCGTGAACCACCACTGTTTGTGCCTTGCAAAAGTATTCTTACCCGCACGGCTGTTGCTTCTTTTGTCAAGTTACAACCACAAACTTTAGTCTATTTTAGGTGACAGACCAACACAAAGTGTTGCATGATTCTTAAGTTGAAGGAATAGGATACACAGATCCATTTTTTACTAATAAAACGGTGTGATGCTCGTTCTCCCTGAATCAATACTTTGAAACATCACCTTTTGTTGCAGTTCCAGCTGTTAATTTCTGGGGGTATTTCTCTACCAAGTCCCCATTCCACTTTTTAAACTAGTTTAAGGTCTGTCAGCTGAGATGAAGAGTGTCTCAAAACATCAACCATAGTCTCTTGGCACAGATTCTCAATTGGATTCAGGTCTAAACTTTGTCCTGACCGTTTCAAGACATCCTGAGACATCTCTGCACTAGGGCTGCACAATTAATCGCATTTGCAATATAATATGCAGAGGTCTGCAATTTTTGGCTACGTAACAATTTGTGAATCAGACGCATCCTTTAGGAGTCAGTAATATGTTTAAAGTGGGTTTGCCTCCTCATGGAAGGGAAGAGAGCTGCAGCAGTGAGGTAATCTAATTTTATTACTTGTTTTAGAGTTTATATAATCATACAGTTTTAACATAAACTTTCAGGAATCTCACCATAGCATTAAGTTCTGGTCAATCAGTTTAATACATAAACTTGCTTGTTGGTTGCACTTTATGTTCAACAAGGATTGATGTCCAAATAAATTAAAAGCTGTTTTCTTGAATAATATTCTGATTAATAAAAACATTAAATGTTCTTGTTTTAAATATTCCTTGTTTACAATCATCTTTATTTAGAGGCCATTTTGTTGCTTATGGTTAATGCAGAGAAAAGTCTAAATCAAATCGCAGTTTTGGTTGAAATATATTGTAGTCAGACGCAGCGGCTCTTTTAGCACCTGATCTGCACAGCGATGAAACAGATTGATTTGTTGTTTGTATGTTTAAAAAGACATGATAAATTAAACTGAAAAAAAATAATAATCGTATTAAATCGCAATATTAAGATTGAATAAAGCGCAATTAGATTATTTTCCAAAATCGTTCAGTCCTACTCTGCACACCCCAAACAGACCTGGACACAAGCTGCTTAGACGTTTACTTTCATGTCGGCGCTGTTTGATAAAACCAGCAACCAGGTTTTTTGTTTGTTTGTCCCCCCCCCCCCCCCCCCCCCGGCTGTCACGCTAATGAACACTTGACGGGCAGAGTATCCGGATCGATACCATGCTTACTTTCCAACATTTCCAATACCCTTTTGTTAAAATGTATATATTCATATTTACAATAAACACATTTCTTTTTATCATTTTAGTATATTGTACTTAAAACCTCTTTATTGAGAGCAACGTGAAATCAAACTCAAATTCCTTGTTGTATGAAGCAACTTGCCGATTAAACCTGATAACGATATTCTGTTTGAATGTAAAACTTTGCATTGTAGCTCTGTTGATATGGTTCAGGTTTTTGTCCCACCATAAGGTGAACGTCTACCTCTCAAGTTTTTAGCACCCTCTAAAAACAAATGTTCTTTCAGGTCCTATATTTAGCTCAGTTTATCGTCCCGGTCGGCTCTGACCACCTTGCCTGTTCCTGCTGAAGGAAAGGACACCCGTGGCATTTTGTTACCACCACGTGTTTCACCGTCGTATTCGGGTTGTGTTCAGGGGGATGTGTGGAGTTTTCCTCCACAGACTGCATGCAGCTGGTTTGGGCAGCTTCTTCTATACGTGTTTACCGTGTTCCTGACGTGGCTTGTGGCGAAACTGCAAACAGGATTTCTTCTTTTTTCCAATGAGGCTAGATGTGGACTGTGTATCATTTTCCTTCCACTTGCAATTTATGCAAAAAAAAAAAAAATTGGTGTATTTTGTTTGCGGTTGTTGCGTGACAAGAACAAGTTCACAAAGTGCAGAAAGGTCTGGAGGTGTTTATACTTTTATAAGGTACTGTGATTGTCTATATGGGTGTTGTTGTTTTTTTCCTCTGTGTGACCCCCCACTCCATCACTGTCTGTGTCTCATGGTTCAGTGGCACCCATAAACCTAAAGACCCACCTTGGCTTGCCCTGGTCCAATCAGAATCTAAGAGGAAGAAAGCCCCTCCCCCACCCCCTCCTGGAATGGCAACACCTCCAGACACGGGCTCTCTGTCTTCTCTCCAAGCGGATGCCCCGGAGCGCACGTCCCCTCAGCCCCCCAACCCATTTGAGGATGAGGAGGATGATGAAGTGAACGAAGAAGAGGGTAGCGAGGGAGGGGCGGTTCCACCCGCAGTGGCGGCCACCCACCCGTGGTACAAAATCACTCAGACGTCCGATGCAGCAGGTGCAGACGTCACGCCCACAAAGGGAAGTTCGTCCCGTTCTGCCAGCCCAGGGAGCGCTAAGAGCAAGAAACGGCCAGCGCCTCGTGCTCCACCCCAGCCGCCCGCTGGTAACCAAGGTGTGTTTGATCACAGCTGGAAACTCCACCCAGCTGGATATTAGGGCTGGGATATAAATGCATTTAATCGATTCATCCAAATTTACAACTTTGGGCGTCCGTGAAGAGAGTAGCAGCAATCCTGAGTATATGTTTAGGAAATGATGTTGTCAAAATATTGTAAAGAGGAAACTTTTACCATAATACGATGCACTTTAATCTACTCATTTACTTTATTAGTAAATAAGTAGATAGTTTGAAGTTACACAAGTGCAGTGAAGCCTGTTCTAGGCTCATTGTGTAACACCACTAGCAGCAAACATTTAATTATATTTTCTTTGTTTAGAAACGGCAGGGCCGCCATCTTGTTTTACAAGTATGTTTCACAGCTTGTATTTAGCTGCAGTTTGAATTCAGCTCCCAGATGAAATACTTGACATAAAAGCAGGTTTTAAAAGAATTTATTTTGTGAAGCAAGAGGGAATATACCATATCGCCCAACCCTACTGGATATTTACAGACTCGTATCATCAAACCCATAGCAGCTTTATGTCTTTTGTGCTGAATGTCAATACTGATTATAGCATAAAGATTGCTGTTTTTCTAGAGGGTTTTTACCCCCAAATTTTGGGCTTTACTTTAATACTGTTTTAAACTTTTATAGTTTACGCATGTGCAGGTGCCATGTTTCAGTCAAGTGCTGGGACCTCCCTCGTTTGCTTTTGTTGATTGCAAGATTATTTTGTCTAGAGAAGGGGTTCCCCGTGGGACTTTTCCATGACCACTGTCTTACCCGCACCGCTCTACTCCTGATCTCTGCTCCACTCTACCGCAGCAGACCCGGTAACACGGTGGCTTTAAGCCTGGGTTTTGCGCCTTGCTGCTATTAAGTACTACTGTGCGGCAATAACTCTGAAGAAATATGTGACAAAACAGTAGAATAAATATTCAAGAAATCACAAACAAAAACATAAATAAAACAACAAATTCAAAAAAATGTAAATGCAAGGATTTCTTGAATGCATTTTAAGGATAAAACGGTGAATCCAGTGTTTTCCTCTCCCTAGCATTGAGCGGGCAAATCATGCTTGATTTTTAATTTATTTATCCCCCCACACTCCACTGTCCGCTCCTTTTGCATAGAGCACTTATGGTATGAGAGCTCTACTCTACTCGATAACCACCGTACTACCTGTTGAGTGGGTTAGAAAAAAAACAGCCGGGTAGAAAAACTCTCAAAGCGTGCGATGTGGAGTAGAGTACGGTCCAGTGGGGTCCATGGAAAAGTCCCAGAAGTCTCCTCCTAAAAGACCTATTCTCAGTATCTATTAGGTCTTTTTGAAATGATGTCTGAGGAAGCACAGAGGTGAAGTCATTAAAAAGGTGTTTTTATGACACAGAGACGAGTGTTCAGTTCCTGCAGGCTGAGAGAAAGGCCGAGGCTTTGAGCAGATAACAGAAAGGCTTAACTGTTTTTATCTTTTGAGCCTTAAATCTCTGTTGTGGAACAAAAGAGGATTTGGGAATGATGGCAAGCTTTTCTCTAGCTCGTAGAAATCGGTCTTCTCAAAGGAATGCGTACGGAAGCTGCTGATTTTTGTAATTCTTGTGGAGCTAACTATGCTAATTTCTAAGATGCTAAAGCAAGGGGACCCTCTACTCCAGTCTTTGGGAGACGCTTTAAAATGTATCCCTGCTGCGGCACACCTGAATAAAATGGCTGAAATGTTTCCTTATCATGTGATCAAGTACTGCAGAGGCTTGGTACTGAGCCATTACTTGGATTCATGTGTGCTGGAACACAGATTCGTCTAAAAGCTGCAGGACAGCAGATCTCAAGGAAGTTAATGTCACCTGGCTACAGGCTGTTTAGAATATGATATAAATTGTGTTTAACAAGTATTAATGAACTTCAGATGTGTATGGTTCCTGTGTCCAGCGGTCTGATCTTTGAAATGCTGAACCAAAACAACAAAAATGGCCCACGGCCGAACAAAGACCAACTAAAGACAATGTGCCGCAAATGGATATTAACTTTAACCTTTTGCTTCTATTTTATCCCCCTTGCTTCTTTTATTACTATTTCATTTATGCTTTCTTGCCTTTCTTTTTGCAAAACTACCCTCTTCAGCTCTGTCTCACTCGCAGCCCTCCTCCTGTTCTCCCTCTCCAGCTCTCAGCATAGAGAGTTTGTCCTCCGCCTCAGACCACAGCTCCTCCCAGCTCCCCCTGGGGGCCAGTGCCAGCAGCGACCAGGAACAGAGCTTCACCAAGAGCGTCTCCGAGCCTTCCATCTCTTCGCCCGCCGACAACCCGTCTTCCTCGTCCTCCTCGACAGATTTCCTAAACCACGCCTCCCAAAGCTCTTCCCCCTCTCCCATGCCTCCAAATGCCAGCTCCGCTCCGGCCACTCCGCAGACCAGCCGCAACTCGGCGGCCAAGCCACCGCGACCGGCCACCACTCCCAGCCCACTGGCCACGCAGTCACACAACAAAGTAATGATATCACATGGAGAATTAGGTCCCTCTGTGTTATGTCAAAGCACTAATGCCTTCTGTTTCTTCAGCGGTTCTGTAAGGAGAATCCATTTAACCGGAAAGCATCGTCGCCCAGCGCTACGTCTGAACCCCGGCCTTCAAGAGGTCCTCGTCCTGCCAGACCCCCGGCACCAGGACACGGCTTCCCACTTATCAAACGCAAGGTATAGAAAAGCTTGGCTGATAATGTGTTTTTTTTGTTTTTTAAGTGTTACCCACAGATGATGCGACTTTGGGTCCAACACAGACCAGTTCTCACCGGGCTCTGAACCACCCTTGCAGGTGCAGTCGGATGAGTACATCCCCGTAGAGGACATCAACGCCGAGCTGCTGCAGCTGGAGAAACATCTGGATGAGTTGGAGCATAGAGGAGTGGAACTGGAGAAGAAGCTGAGGGACAACCCTAACGGTATCACACGTGTCATTTTTAGTTCATTTCATGTGACGTTTCAACGTCATACGTAGAATATAAAAAGCCTGCACACCTTTTGAAACCTAAAGTTTTTAGTGAGGTAAAAAAAAAAAGATAAATAATTTCAGAACATATATCACCTTTATTGAGACCTTTATCCTGTACAATTCAACAAAAACGACAAGGCGCACAAAAGAAAAAGTAGTCCAGTTGCATAAATTTGCTCACCCTTAAAGTAATACTGTTGAAACATAATTTGATTCGATTCCAGTCTCTAATGTCTTCTCTGACTTTTGTAGTTGGATTTTTCTCTACATTTGCATCATTTTGCTAAACCAATAATTTGTAGAGAGCTTGCAAAGGATCAGAAATATCTAAATGTGCAAAACTTTTCAATCAGGAAATAACAGGAAAAAACCCACAGCATTATACATATGCACTGTAAAGACAGTGATCAGAAATAATCACTAAAGCTGTATGCTTCGTGTAGGTGGAGAACACCAGATCCCTGTTGAGATGCACGGTGATGGCAGCGTCATGCTGGGGGGGATAGCTTACCTTCACAAGGAAACGAGTATTTCTCAAAGTTGATGAAATATTTGAATATTTCTAAACAGTAGTTGATTTTGCACAATGACTGTAAAAATGGCGATACAAAGCTGAAGATTAGGAGAGATTTTAGTTTTCAGCATCACTCTGGAGTCAAGAGGTGTTGAAATCAAAATTACGACTCCAGCAGAGGAAAATCTTTGGCGTTTCCAAACCAGAATTCAGATCCAAGTTTTACAAAATCTGTGCGTTCACCTGAAAACTACCATGCTCACAGTGTGATAGATGAACTCCTACCAAAGATGACTGAATGCTGAATCGAATCAAATGTCGGGTCAAAAAAAGTCTTAGTTTGATTGTTTACACACATACGACCAGCTCTTCTCTACATTTCCCCTTCAATTTTACCAGATACATGTCACATTAATGGCAGAATAAAAAGTCTGAAATTATCATGGTGTCAATTTTTTTTCCTCTCGTCACAAAAACCTTTCAGCTGGTGTGCGGAGAACATTTCTATTCAATGCAAGTGTTCAAAGATGTGGTCATTTCACAATGTAACAACCTGCTGAAGCGTTTCTTTGTTCTGTGAAGATGAGGACGAGGAGCGCCTCCTGGTGGACTGGTTCACTCTGATCCACGATAAACATCATTTAGTGCGACGTGAAGCCGAGCTGGTCTACACGTAAGTCTCACACTGCAGCCCGACACAAATGTTACGAAAATAAAACCTCAAACGTTTTCGCTTTTATCATCAGACCTGAAAGGAAAACCGAGTGAGACTCACAGGTGTGACAGCAGAAACAAAAATAACCTCAGCCGTCAGCTGCAAGGCTAAGAATACTTTAGAAATGCATAAAGATAGAGCAGCAGGAGCTTTTGCAATTTCCTTTTATTGTCAGAGTTGCATGAATTACACAAAAGCACCATTTCTTTTCCGATCAGTGTTTTTTTTTTTTTCTTAACTTCATCTACATAAAAATTCCTGAAACAGGTTAAGCTTGATGCAGGAACTAAAATACAATAATTGTAAAACGGCGCTCAGAATCAATCTGTTCAGACTTGGATTATTATTAAAACCCTGGGCAG